>NC_060138.1:1153203588-1153506618 GCF_021461385.2 Schistocerca piceifrons | reverse complement strand
GAAAACGTATCATGAAAGGTTTCGTTTGGAGTGTTGCCCTATACGGATGTGAAACTTGGACGATTGGAAGATAAGAGAGAAGACGGCTAGAGGCCCTGGAGATGTGGTGTATAGAAGGATGATAAAGATCGGCTGGAGGGACAAAGTAACAAATGAATAGGTGCTTAGAAGAGTACAGGAAACTAGATCTCTGTGGAGGCACATCAAAACAAGAAGAGACAAACTTGTAGGGCACATCCTACGACACAACAACATCATGGGAATAATAGCAGAAGGAGGGAGGAGGAGGAGATTAGTGTTTAACATCCCGTCGACAACGAGGCCATTAGAGACGGAGCGCAAGCTCGGGTTAGGGAAGGATGGGGAAGGAAATCGGCCGTGCCCTTTCAAAGGAACCATCCCAGCATTTGCCTGAAGCGATTTAGGGAAATCATGGAAAACCTAAATCAGGATGTCCGGAGACGGGATTGAACCGTCGTCCTCCCGAATGCGAGTCCAGCGTGCTAACCACTGCGCCATAGCAGAAGGAGCTATTGAGGGAAGGAATCGGCGGGGGCGACCAAGGATATCATACATGCAACAGATCATGAATGACCTTGGATGCACACAGAAGTGAGGAATGGCGCTCTGCTGCAAACCAACCTCAGGGTTGAACACTAAAAGAAGAAGATTTGAAGTAACTGCTTGTCGCCTGCGACTGAACGCGCCCCGCGAGAGGCGCCAGAGTACGCAAGGCGGACAGGCAGACGTCGCAGTTTGTGGGCGAAAGTAAGCCGGTAGATGCCGGCGGATAATGGAGCGTGCCGTGCTCATCCCCGGCACGACTTGGCCCCTGCCCCCGCTATAGGTCAGCCAGCCGGCGAGCGGTCCAGCGCGCAGCCTCCAAGCGGCGGCGACTCCGGCGCGCGTCGCCACGGGTGCCGTCATGTTGGCAGCAGTGGCGCGACCCCGGCGCTTACCTGAACTTCCGCGCCACATTAGAGCTCGCCTCGTGCCTGCCCGGTGAGCACGGCCGTCTCCGCTCACGCGCGCCGACTACTGTGCGACGTTGTTTACACCTCGTTCTGTGCGCCGCCCTGCGTGTGTCAATTGCGCGTCTCGTGACAGCTGACGACCGCGTCTCGAGCCGCTGTGCTGATTGCCTGTCGCCAGTCGGTAAGTACGTCACTTTATCTCTGGCTGTTGTGACGCGAAGCTGTAATGACAAGCGCTGCCTGTCATCTTAATGCGCGTTCGGTGTCCTCCGCTACCGTCTTCCGGCCCTCCCAGGTGCCGCACAATTTACATCGTGCCTATTTCAGTGCTTTGTGATTCCACAGTGTAAATTTCTGTAATTATGAATTTTTTCTTTAGTACGCAAAACAGTATTTATGGCACATTTGTTACTCTGCTGGCAGTGTTAAGACATTTGAGATTCGTCTAGAGAAAAAACTAGTATTTTATATCTCACTTTGCTCGCCCGTAAACAAATATTTTAATATTCGTATCGAATTACTCCAGCTTTCTGGAAGTTCATACACAGGTCCAGATACTAATGTATTGTCGCTTTGCGCGTGAAAGTAGGTGTGTCAGTTGTCACCAGATCTTCGGACGTCCAGAAGCTTTCGACGGAATGTGTGAAGTCAAAATAGCACGAAATGCACCACAGCGAAATTCGTTGAAGCAAAATATTAGTTTTAATTTTATTTCGCTGAAGGAAGCGCTTTAGCTTTTTCCGCAGAGCGTAAAGAGCTAAAGGTAGATGCTGTATGATGGCTAGTAAACAAATAGTTTGATAATTATTTTGTGTTTCTTGTAGCTTGTGTCTGTGTAGGTGCGTTTGAGCACCCAGTAGTAGAAATGTTCCTACCTTTTAATTGAGCCGCAGCGCAACGGTGTGACACGTACTGTCAGTTTACGCCGGTAACGACTCGCCAATTCGATAGTCGATTTTTAAAATTATGCAACTGCGTGTTTGAAAAACAAGCGTTATATCGTTTTCCAGAGTGCACCTGCAAATTAATTTAACTTGTAACAATTTCTCTTAATACTTTAAAATTACGTAACAAATGCATTGCTCCGCTTTTGATAAATCAGCGTCACAATAGCATTGTTTTTCGCTAGGTTTTGCTATGACATCGCCGGCCGGTGTGGTCGAGCGTTTCTAGGTGCTTCAGTCTGGAACCGCGCGACCGCTACGGTCGTAGGTTCGAATCCTGCCTCGGGCATGGATGTGTGTGTTGTCCTTAGGTTAGTAAGGTGTAAGTAGTTCTAAGTTCTAGGGGACTGATGACCTGAGGAGTTAAGTCCCATAGTGCTCAGAGCCATTTGAACCCTTTTTTTTTTTTTTTTTTTTTTTGTTATGACATCCGACATCCCGTTTTTACCTAAAACGTTAGGATTGAATATGCGGCAAAAATGTGTAAAGATCTTTTCCGAGATGCCATATGTACTGTATTACGAGAACGGAAGCTAAAAGATGCAGAGGTGTTTTGTGTAGATTAATTGATAAAAGCTGGAGTGTGACAGCACCAAAGATCATACAGTCTGAAATAGCACTTTACGTTCTTTTGGACTGAAACGATTCTGAAATATACTGAATAGTTAGGCGGGACATCATACACATATTGAATTAATATGTTGTCAACTACAGAATAATATGCAGAACCGGGAGCCCTTTATATGACGTCAGCATAGGTAGACACACGAGAAGATATTTTTGGAACAGTGGTGGCCTTGAAACACAACAACCAGTCATACTGTTAAAAACTGTTTTCAGCACCGCCGAACGACACTGCTTAAGACTTTCACGACAAGGAGATTTCCTGCGGGACAGCTTCCCCACTCTGCACAAGCGGTGTCTCATCCCAGTAGCAATTATACATGTAAAGCTCCTGCTTTCTTGATCTGTCAATCATTTGTTGTACACAGGTGTGACGTAACCGGTAGAATTCACCACTGTGCCTTCGAGCCATCAACAACTCGAAGATGGTATCTACGACTGCAAGACTTGAATCCACTAACAGCCGACCACCATGATACCGGAGTATTTCGAGCGCGAATGTGACCTCTTTAAGCCTTTCATGTTCTGCTGGATTACAAATGCAGCTGTTGTCAGCCACGGCAGAAAATCGCAGTTCACCAGAGAAGAAAAGACCTCTGGATTCGGTGTGCGCTCATACCAGAGTTTCCGGTGACTACTTTGGAGTCATGATGTGACACATTGTATCTAAACAAGTAGTCCAATTTCAAGAAGACGACGGGGACAGTTTGCATCAGTATTCTATGTCTCGTTGTCGTTTACAAACCTCGTTTCTCAACGGTTAGCGAGAGATGGTGTAGCTGACTGTAATTAGTCGCTTTTTTTTTGGGTGTACTCGTAAGTCCACATGCAATATTTCAGTTTGGGACACTTCGGTAGCGTTTTTCTCCTCGCATTATGACAGAACAGCACGTATCTCATCTAGGGCTCGCCATGCCAGAAAATCACGTATATAACTTTGCTGAGATATTACGGCCATATTATTCTCATCGTAATGAAAGCCGGAAGCCAACATCAACTTTGGTTAGATGCAGATGTACTTGTATATCAGCCACGAGTCTCGTTGCCTATCATTTCCTGTAATGATAAAGAAAGATTGCGTTGTCCCCAAGTATGTATCAGGATATCTCTACAGATACTCTTAATTGGTTAGACCAATGTATTCAGTACAGCAGATCGGAGAGAGAATCACGTAATTTAATCTTACAGGTTAGTTGTTTCGGGCGCTGCAGAACCCATCAAAAAATACTGAAGTTACTGCACTTTGTCCTAAGTGAATCAGAATTTAATATAACGGAACGTATCTAAATGAAAGATAAATCTCCTACGTTCTGGACCATGAGAATAAGAACCTGTTTTAGATTGGAAGCTTTGGATCGACCGTGAAATAAACGTTAACCGATCGTTTGGGGAATAAACTGAAGCGACTCAATCAATTTTGTTAAGACAAGAGCTAGCGAACAAGCGTGCGATAGAAGGAAGAGAGAAAGAAAATCAAGTTTCTTCCTTTTCTTTGCTGTGGTAGTAAAAATGGCTGTCCATTCGGTACAAGAGTGTTATGGATGTACTTACAGAACTTGTAGTCTTGCGAAAAACAAACGCTCGTTTCGCAAAAATGTGGTAGGTGGATACAGAGAAACAATCTCGTCGGAGGCAGTTCTGCACCTTAAACGTTAATTTCAGGTGTGTGACATAAGAACAAAGAGTGATCATGGGTTCTGTGGTAGCATACAGACATGCCAACGATACAATCGCCCGGTAGCACAGAAATTAGAGCAACCAGCAACACACAGCAGCATTACGTGCTGCGCACTACTTATGATTAACACTTAACACGCCCTGCAGAAGTTTCCGAAATAATCAAGCTATACAATTTCTTCTCAGCCCATGTTCACAAGTGGCGTCTAATTGAAAGACTTGCACTAGGCCAATAAGCCGCACGAAATTAGTATACCTATTATTATTATTATTATTATTATTATTATTATTATTATTTCTGAGATTTAGATCCTCTATCCTTTATATCAACATCTATACTTCGCCTCCCTAAGGTATGTAGTGGAGAGTACCTTGTGTACCTTTGTCGCGTACTCCTTTTTCTGTTCCAGTCGCGAACGTTTAATGGGAATAGCGATTGCTGGTGTGGAACCGAATCACTCTGATTTTGCCTTCATGGTATTTAGCGACATATGCGTAGGAACGAACGCTCTCAGAATTTTAATAGTAAACCACACAGTAATTCGGAAAACATCTTGCAGCGTATGCCAGTGAAGTACGATGACCATCTCCGACGCGCTTTCGTGCTTAGTAAATCAGCCTGTAATGAAACGTGCTGCTCTTCTTTGAATCTTCTCTATTCCACCCATCAATCCTTTCTGGTATCGATCCCACAGTGACGAACGATGTTCAAGTATTGGTCAAATGAGTGTTTATGCTACCTCCTTTGCTGATGGACTACATTTCCTAAGGATTCTTTCAGTCTCATCTGCTCCAACCGCGATTAGTTTTATGTAGTCGTTCCGCTTCAAATCGCTACTGTTAGATATTTTATGCATGTAACTGCTTCCAAGCAGTGACTGTTCCGCAATCGTGTAATCAAACAATAACTAGTATTTCTGTCAATGTTTTCGCAATACGTTGTACTTGTTATGTTGAAAGTCAATTGCCACTCCCTGCATTTCCTGGAACTTGCTACAATTTCCTAGCGTTGTACGTACTCTGTACACAACAGCATCATGAAGTAATGGTCCCATGACACTCCCTCTGGAGAAATTAACGTTAAACCTCTGGGACGCTATAGAGCAACTACTACGTCATAAACTCGTTATCTCTGGTTGCTGATTCTTTGCCGCCTTACGCTCGGCAGCAACTGTAACGCCTCGAACGAAAGCATAATTTGACCGTGTTAGTAGCTAGCTTGGCGTCCACAACAGCGTAGCAGCAATATCGCTTTCTCTCACTTGGCGCACCGATTGCATAAAACGTGTAAGATCACTGACAGAGAGAAAAGGAAAACTGTTTTATCAAGGAAGTTTGATTGGATTTTAAAATTTTAAAATATACATGTTAATCAGTAATGGGATAACAGAATCAAGGCAGAGTCAAACAGTTCTTATCGAAACTTATTGTGAAGAGATGACATTGTAGCACAAATATGAAGAGCTGAGCAAGAAACAAAAAGGATGATTTGCAGTATAGGGTGTGCAAAATAATACTGGCCCGGAAAATATTTCACTCATCTTAAGACAGGCAACCCAACATACGAGGGGCGTTTGAAAAGTCCGTGCAGAGTCCGAGAGATATCATGACTGGCGTGTATCGAGGTCATATTTAGTTAGTAGCATCTTTGGAAAAAACGCACACCCAGTTTCAGCCTTTGTGTTTGGCATTCGTGTGAATCAAGGAAGTCAAGTGATTATCAAAAAATGGACGAAGAAAAATTTCGTGTGGTGATTAAACATTACTTTATGACAGGTAAAAGGCCTCAGGAAACTAAAGAGAAGCTTGATAAACATTACGGTGTCTCTGCAACTTCGATTAGAACAGTTTAAAAGTGGTTTCAACATTTTCGGAGTGACCATATGGGCACAAGTATTGCTGAACGTTCTGGACGCCCTATTGAGGTTACGACTCCAGAAATCATTGATAAAATCCATAATATGGTGATGGATGACAGAAGAGATAAGGTGCGTGAGATTTCTAGTGCTGTGGGCATCTAGAATGAACGGGTACATAATATTTTGCATGAACATTTGGACATGAGAAAGCTATCCGCAAGATGGGTTCTACAATTGCTCACGCTTGACCAGAAACGGAATCGTGTGAAGTGTTGCAAGGATGGTTTGCACCTATTCAGGAAGAATCCGCAGGACTTTAAGCGTTGTTTCGTCACCGTGTATGATACATGGATACATTACTATACTCCTGAGACCAAAGAACAATCTATACAATGGTTTACCAAGGGAGAATGCGCACCAAAAAAGGCGAAGACCATTCCTTCGGCCGGGAAGGTTATGGCTACTGTCTTTTGGGATTCGCAAGGAAAATCCTCATCGACTATCAAGAAAAGGGTACAACTATTACAGGTGCATATTATTCATCATTATTGGATCATTTGGAAACAGAGCTGCAAGAAAAACACTAGCGATTGGACCGCAAAAAAGTCCTTTTCCATCACGACAATGCACCAGCACACACCTCAGCAGTTGTGATCGCAAAATTAATGGAAATAGGATTCCAACTCGATTCACATCCCCCCTATTCTCCAGACTTGGCGCCCTCGGACTACTATTTGTTCCCCAATTTGAAGAAATGGGTGGTGGGAGAAAGATTTTATTCAAACGAGGAGGTGATTGCAGCAACTAATAGCTACTTTGCAGACTTGGACAATTCCTATTATTCGGAAGGGATCAACAAATTAGAACAGCGTTGGACGAAGTCTATAAATCTAAAAGGAGACTATGTCGAAAAATAAAAAAGGTTTACTCCAAACACGTAAGTAGATTTTATTTTTGCACGGACGCCCCTCGAATCTTCCATGGTCGGGGCAGATGAGGTACGTTGGATTGCCTACTTTAAAGCGCGTAAAATACGAGGACTTTTCGGAAAGTAAGGAACGATTGGCAGAGAAATAAGAACCACAGTGAAAATCTGACGAAGCTTTGCAGTGATGTGTTGGGCGGTGTCTGTAGTATGTCCGTAGATAGCGTCATGTCGCTCTTTTCGCTTCTGAGAGCACAATGGGCGCGTAAAAATTCCAAGAAAATATTGTCTTTGCTCCTGCCAAGTGTGAGCGTCTGCTAAGAGAATTCCTCTGATTTCACGCTAGCCCACATAACGTAACTGTAACGTAACTGCTATGTAGTTCCTTATTCATGACAGTTCTCGGCCGCACATTGCACGAGCGTGCTAGATGGGAAGTGTTTGATCATCCACCATATGGCCCGGACTTAGCCGTTCTGGTTTTCATCTCTACTCTGATGAACCTCTGGCTATGAAGAAACGTTTTGGCGAAGTCAATGAGCTGCAGTCCAGCGTAGAAAATTGTCGGAAAGCAGAGCAGGCTGCCTTCTTAGACGAGGGATTTAGAAAGTTGGTTCACCCTACGACAAATGTTCAAGTCAATAAAAAAGTTTAGATTTTCACTGTTGTTTTCATTTCGCTACCGATCTTCCCTTACTTCCCCAGTAGCCCTCATATTTTCTGGGCCAATTTTATTTTGCCCAGGCTGTACAAACTCATACTGAATTTGAATGAAACTCCCACTCTGAAGTAGAGCGTGCACAGTTCTGAAATTTCCTGTCAGATTAAAACTACGTGCCAGAAGGGGACTCGAAACATGAACCTTGCTCCCACTGACAAAACGTCTCACAACCCTTACTCTCAGTTCCTTTACTACCTTCTTCTCTTCCACTTTCCAAACTTCACAGGAACTTCCGTGTGCACTCAGCACGACTAGTACTCACATAAGAAACAGAGCCTTATGTCAAAAGTGCTTGTAACATTCAGCAGCAACCAGCCACAATCTGGTATTGTTAACTTCAAATGGTTCAAATGTCTCTGAGCACTATGGGACTTAACTTCTGAGGTCATCAGTCCCCTAGAACTTAGACCTACTTAAACCTAACTAACCTAAGGACATCACACACATCCATGCCCTAGACAGGATTCGAATCTGCGACCGTAGCCGTCGCACGGTTCCAGACTGAAGCGCCTAGAACCACTCGGCACAACGGCCGGCATTTTTAACTTCAAGCGATTATCATAGCCAAACGATTTCCATAGTTTTATCAAAATAAAGTAAATCAGTAATAGTGTCTGGTTGTGAGCGCTGTTAACATTCTGTACTGCGTAACAGTCATGACGTAATATGGCAAAACAACGAAAAGCTGTGAGGCTGTATTTACTCGTGGGCCACATCTGTAGAAGAACCACGCAGTCTCATATCCCACCTCTGGTTAAATGCACTAATTCGTCCAGATAATCCCCACATCTCTATTGTGTGTAATTAGCCAGTAAGATTATTGAGTACTCTGAGTAAGTGAAATTCAATTTTTATGATTTCAGAGCTTACATTCATTCTTTCTCGCCTTTTATCATGTCATACGCAGTCCGTTGCCTATCAGATTTCTCAATTTATTTTACTACTTACAACCGCTCCAGCTGCCCTGAGAATTTTATTGAGTCCACTACCGGTTTCGGCCATTTTCAAGAGGTTCTGAAAACTTTTATAAATGTGATAGACAGGGTATCCCAGGAAGAATTACCAATATTCGGAGATATGACAGAAACGATCATTCGAAACAAAAATGATCAGGTAAACACGTGCTCTCAAATGCATACTTTAAGAGCTAATAGAACTACTTCATCTTTAATGCCGTGAAAAAAGCTTCTTCTACTGGAAGATCTTTGGTTTCCATATTTTTTTAGAGGTGGTAGCAGGGAGCAAAACAAGAAAAAAAGTCCTGTAAGCATGGGTTCTATAGTGTATACCTTAAAAGCAATGAGGACATCCTCATCTTCGCTACAGTGAAACATATCGCTTGTAATGAACAAGTTCACACAGTCCTTAAGTTATGGATTTTAGAGCCCATGTTTACCAGACAATTTTTTCTAATTTGGTTCCCTGCTACCGCCTCCCAAAATATGGGAAGCAAAGAGCCTGCAGTAGAAGAGATTTGTTTCGTAGTATATCGAAGATGAAGAACTGCTCATAACTCTTAAGGATGCATTTTAGAACCCATGTTTGCTAAAATTTTTTGCTTCGAATGACCGTTCACCGGGAACAACATGTATAATGAAGATGAGAAAACGAGGCTTACATGTTTGTAAAGATATAGTATAAAACTTCCATTAAGCTATAGAGAAACAGCATCCATATGAAAGTACAACCAGATGGATTTGAGATGTTATTTGCACAGTGATATCGTGAGAAATGTGGGTGTGTCGAGATTTTAAAGACTGGACTGTTCAAGTTCTTACATTATAAAAATTGTTTGGGGTTAAGAGGATTTATGTCCTGGCTTAGAAAACTCCAAATTGCATGTTTTGCAATTAAAAGACTAAAAACAGCTTTTCTGATTTAATAAAAGCGTGAAATGCAGTGGACGGGACATTAAAGTCGAGTGCTGTACTGAAGTTGAATGACACAGAACTGCATAGATCGTTAGTGTATGTTGTACGCATCGTGGGCCCCTTACAAAGCAAGTTTACGAACTTCTAGATATAGTTTTAAAGCCAGTACCGCCATTAGACTGTTGTATATTTACAGTGTTACATTTACACTTACACAATCATGATTTCGGCTTCAAAGTGCCATTATCAAGTGTTTTGAGTGTTGTAAATTGCCCAAGATGGCATACTGTCGTATTACAGTACTCTGTTAGACACATTCTAGATATAGCTACGAATTTGAGGATTAACTTTAGAGGAATTTATGAATAATCGGTACTTTTAAGTGTAACTGAGCGTCTTTTTTTGGGATTTTTTCAGGTGTGTGTAAATTTCTGATTGTTCATACACATCGATAAAGAAATCCTTCCTCACGGTATGAAACATTACGTGGTTGTTTTTGATGTTGTGTACCATGTGACGTTCTTGTATCAAGTGAGCTGCAAAGGCGGATTTATTTTATGCATTTTCTTTGTAGTTTTGTGTTCGTTGTATCGCGTTTTAAAATGCCTTCCCATTTGTTCGATGTTGCCTTACAATCGGTGCAGTAAATTTTATATTTGGATCTGCTTTGGTATAAATCTTGTATTACGCTAATAACGAGGATTAAAAGAAGCAACAGTGAAATCTGAGATTCATATGCGATGTTTACATTACTTTTTCAAAATTTTGTTTTACTTTATTGTATCTTCGAGGCCAGATGCTCTCCCCATCGCCGCACTCGTCAGTAAATCTAAGGAACGGAAGTCTTGTGCGCGATCTGCCTGTGAATCGTGTGAGCTTCGTTCTGTGGGTTATAGTATTTTAACTGTTTGTGTATCGTATTTTCTGAGATGGAGATTGGGGACCAGCCAAGCATTTGCCTAAGCAAGTGTGAAAAACAGCCTAAAAATCACACTCAGGTTCAGTGGTGTACCAGACCAACCCACAGATTTGATCTGGGTCTGGTTCACCTCCATGTTTTGCGGTGCTTGCCCACTTCGTATTAAGTTATAGGAATGGTGTTTATATTATCATTATACGGAACACACACACACACACACACACACACAAATATATATATATATATATATATATATATATATATATATATATATGTATATGTATGTATATATATATGTATATATATATCCTGGACGTACACACACATCCATCCATTCATACATACATACATCCTGTTTAATACATATATATATATATATATATATATATATATATATATGTGTGTGTGTGTGTGTGTGTGTGTGTGAGAGAGAGAGAGAGAGAGAGAGAATATGTATTAAACAGGATGTATGTATGTATGTATGAATGGATGGATGTGTGTATATGTCCAGGATTTCCTTCTAAACCACTGGATTGATTTCAAGTTTTCAACCAAATTTGGTTCACATAGTGCTTGTTATACATTGAAGCCACAAAGAAACTGTTATAGGCATGCATATTCAAATACAGAGGTCTGCAAACATGCAGAATAGGCGCTGCGGTCGGCAACGCTTGGACCCGTCGACACCGACATCGGCCTTTTGACGATTGGTAACATAATGCCTGGTTGGACGAGTCTCGTTTCATATTATATCGAGGGATGGACTTGTTTGGAGACGACATCGCGAATCCACGCACCCTGCGTTTCGGCAGGGTACCGTTCAAGCTGCTGGAGTCTCTGTGATGGTGTGGGGCATGTGCAGTTGGAGTGATGTGGAATCTCTGATATGTCTAGATATGACTCTGATAGGTGACATGTACATAAGCATCCTACCTGATCACCTGCGTCCATTCATGCCCGTTGTGCATTCCGACGGACTCGGGCAATTCCAGCAGGACAATGCGACACCCCACACGTCCAGAATTGCTACAGAGTGGCTCTAGGGACACTGTTTCGAGTTTAACCAGTTCTGCTGGCCACCAGACTCCCCAGATATGAACATTATTGAGCATATCTGGGATGCTTTGCAACGTGTTGTTCAGAAGAGATCTCTACCCCCCTCGTTCTCTTACGGATTTATGGATAGCCCTGCAGGATTCATGGTGTCAGTTCACTCCAGCACTCGTTCAGACATTAGTCGAGTTCATTCCATATCATATTGTGTCACTTCTGCATGCTCGTGTGGGCGCTACATGGTATTAGGCAGGTGTACCAGTTTCTATCTCTTTTCAGTGTATAAGAAGCAGTACTGTGTGGATTAGAAGGTCCAGGATGTCATAATATCACAGGTACTGCCGAAAAGTTTTTTACCCCTGATATGTAGGTTTCCCTGCATGACAGATGTGTTGCGCTGGTATAACCGCCATGCCTTGCAAAGGTTGAGAAGTGAGAAGGGGTAGGAGATGGATAGTGAAAGAGGGGGAGGATGAGTTGGGTAGGAAAATCGGAGGACGAGATGGATGGAGAGGGGGAGGAAGTGAGGGACACAGAGAGAGGGAGGAGGATAGAGTGGGACAGAGAGAGAGGGGAGTATGAAATGGACGGAGAGAGTGTGGAGGAGGATCAGATGCACAGAGAGAGGCTATATTATCAAATTCAGCCTTCATAGACTTGTAAAAGGAAGCAATCGACACAGTTTGCTTCTCAGCTTCCGTCACGAGCGATGTTTATTTACAAGTCGTGTCGAAGCGGTCTAGAGAAGCCTCGAACAGAGTCGTAAAGATGATCTTTGAGCGATAGTCTACCAGTCTGCTGTGATTTGTTAGCGCGCAACCGCGAACACGTCAGCGCGCTAGCAACGCACGGCGAAGCTGTCATTACGCGAAGAATGCGCCGCGAACACGTGTCGGGGCGAGATCCCGCTGGCTGCTGTGTCGGCCTGCGCTGGACCAGTTTTTGTGACCGGTGCGTAAATCGCCAGCTCTGGCCGGCGATAAGGGCAGGCGCGCTCCGCGAACGCAGGGTGGACCTGTTTACCGGCAGACTTCGCGTGGCCACGCTAACTCGCAGTAATGCCAGGGTTATTTCTGCCGCGTCGATAATTACGGCTCGTAAAACATTACGCGGCGTAGCTGGCATTCGAATTACTGTTACTTGCGCGTGACGGACAGTTCTGTACCCGGGTGCATCCATTTCTCTGACGGCTTCTCAGTTTTTATCCTAATTTATTATTCTGTCGAAAAAATGCCCTGGGTGGCAGCACACATCCAAGGATGAGAAAAATTTGTTTACAAGATACTATTCCTGACTGCTCAACCAACCACCAGCCACAGATATTAATCGTATTTGGAGTATTTCAGAAGGAACTTAAAACAGTGTTTCTAACATGAAAGGGAGAAGTAAAATTGGTCTGGTTCAAATGTCTCTGAGCACTATGGGACTTAACATCTTTGGTCAGCAGTCCCCTAGAACTTAGAACTACTTAAACGTAACTAACCTAAGGACATCACACACATCCATGCCCGAGGCAGGATTCGAACTTGCGACCGTAGCGGTCACGCGGTTCCAGACTGTGGCGCATAGAACCGCACGGCCACACCGGCTGGCAGTAAAATTGGGTTTTAACGTCCCATCAATGAAGGGCTCATTACGTATGGAGCTCATGTCGGATTGCTCAAAGAGTTTTGGCTTCCTTGTAGGAGGAAATACCCGGTGTTCGCTTGAAGTGATTTATGGAACACGGATGTTCCTCTTATTAATGAAGTTTATTTGCCCAGATCGCAAAAAAATACACAATGATTACTACTTTCAGCGAAATTAAATCGCCATGTGCAAATCATTTGGCGATTGAATTTCGCTGAAACTAGTAAGCATTGTGTAGCTTTGTGCAATGTGGGCGAATAAACATCTAATACGAAGAGTAGCAGTGTTCATAGATTTTGAGATCGCCTCCAATACAGCTAACAGTATCAGGTAATCACCATGATTTACGGAAACCTCGAAAAACGTACATCTGTATGGGTACGTATCGTACTCATAAAAGCGTCGAAAGGATACCTACGCTTGGATAGATTTGAGTAGATATTCTCATTGGCTCCAATTTCTGTTTTCAAAATCTATGTGTGGTGGAGGGATAAACTATCAAGTTTCTGGACACCACTAGGCACCGTGAAAGTGACGGCAGAATGCGTTTGCCAGGAGTGCTCAGTGATTTCTAATATGGACTAGTCGTTGGATGTCACCTGAGTAACAAATCCACAGGGACGTTTCATCCCATCTAAAGCTGCCCAAGCCGACTGTTGGTCATGTGACTGCGAAGAGCAAATACGAACAACTACAGCTAAACAAAGGTCAGGTAGACCTCATACGTGACAGACAGAGCATTACGAAGTCTGGAGCATGGTTGTAAACAAAAATGGCATGAAATCGACGGAAGGAACCACTCGTGAGTTCCGAAATGCTCCCAGCAGTCCAGCTAGGACAATGATTGTGCGTAGGGAGCCCCAAAGAATAAGGCACGGTGGTTTAATAGCTCTTGATAAGCCAAGCATTTCTCTAATCAGTACTAACAAGGGAACCTCCCCATCGCACCCCCCTCAGATTTAGTTATAATTTGGCACAGTGGATAGGCCTTGAAAAACTGAACACAGACCAATCGAGAAAACAGGAAGAAGTTGTGTCGAACTATGAAAAAATAAGCAAAGTATACAAACTGAGTAGTCCATGAGCAACATAGGCAACATCGAGGATGATGTGAACATGGGCGCGACGTGGTCCCGTGGTTAGCGCGAGCAGCTGCGGAGCGAGAGGTCCTTGGTTCAAGTCTTCCCTCGAGCGGAAATTTTACTTACTTTATTTTTGCAAAGTTATGATCTGTCCTTTCGTTCATTGATGTCTCTGTTCACTGTAATAAGTTTAGTGTCTGTGTGTTGCGACCGCACCGCAAAACCGTGCGATTATTAGACAAAAGGACGTGCCTCTCTAATGGGAACCGAAAATATTTGATCGCAAGGTCATAGGTCAACCGATTCCTCCACAGGAAAACACGTCTGATATATTCTATACGACACTAGTGAAGGCATGTGCGTCACATGACAGGAATATGTTGTCGACCCACCTAACTTGCACACTTGGCGAATGGGTAAAAAGATTCTTCTACCTTGCCCGATTTAGGTTTTCTTGTGGATGTGATAATCACTTCCAAAAAAGTGATGAAAACATAAGAGTGTGTCACATAAACTGCAACAAATGAATGCAACAGATTCACAGTCGCACAGTTTTCTCTGTGCGCTGTCAAAACATATGTTTTTAACGTTTTCAAATTTTTCCGTGTGTAGACCGTCAAATCCTGCATATGTCCAAGCAAATCTGAACATGTCCTAGAATTTCGGAGAGCGAAGTTGATTATGTGTGAGTGCCTGAACTTTGATAATTGTCTGAAAATAAAAAATTAAAATTATAACTCGAAGGAAGACTTGAACCAACGACCTCATTCCGCAGCTGCTCACGCTAACCTCGGGACCACGACGCTCGTATGCTCACGTCGCCCTTAATGTTGCCTATGTTGCCCATGGACTACTCAGTTTGTATATTTTGCTTATTTTTTCATAGTTCCACACAACTTCTTCCTGTTTTCTCGATTGATCTGTGTTCAGTTTTTCAAGGCCTATCCACTGTGCCAACTTATAACTAAATCTGAGGGGGGTGCGATGGGGAGGTTCCCTTGTAAGTGACACTGAGATGGTGTGAAAAGCGACGACATTGCACAGCGGATGACTGGAACCGAGTGACTTGGAGTAGTGAATCACGCTACACCCTGTGGAAGGGTTTGGGTTTAGCGAACACATGGAAACTGTTTACTTCCTATCGTATACAGTGCCGACAGAGAAGTATAGAATAGCTGGTGTTACGGTATGAGGGTGTTTTTTGTGGTTAGGATGCGGCTCCCTTATTTGGCTTAAGGTAACTCTAAATGCGGAAGAATATGAACATTTTTCACAGCACTGTGTACTTCATAGATTAGAGGAACATTTCGGAGACAATGATTATCTGTATTAGCATGACAACGGAGCCTGTCACACAGTAGCATCTGTGAGCCAATTCTTTGTGGGCAGTAACAGTCCTGAAATGGATTGCCCTATACAGAATTCTGACCTGAATCTAATGAAAAACTTCGGGAATGAGTTAGAACGTCTGCTTCGCTCCAGACCCAAGCGTCCAACATTACCGTCTTCTCTAATTTCGGCTCTTGAGAAAGAATGTGAAATTGTCCCTGGCAAAATTCTGACCAGGATGGATGTACCCCACATTAATGTCCACTAATAGGTGTCCACATTCTTTTGATCAGATGGTGTATAGTCGGTTTTTACAAGCTATAAATAGAATAATACACGCGTTAAACAAAACCTTTTTTTATTTCCGTTACGGATGACAAATTTTGAAGATTTAGGACTTTCCACGGCACAGATTGTCAGAAAACAACTGAACAGTACCGCAACGTACATAAATCAAATCGTACCTAAAGGTCCCATTCTACCTCCTTAAAGCCACGGAAAAACAATATTTTATCGAGCCGTTTCGTCAATACTATCTTACGTGACTTTGAGAACGTCCTGCCTTGCCTTTGAATTCTCTCTCTCCTTCTTTTTTTTTTGTGTAAGGTCTTATGGGACCAAACTGTTGAGGTCCTTAAGCTTATTCACTACATAATCAAACTAACTTACGCTTAGGACAACACACACTCGTGCCCGGGGGAGGACTCGAACCTCCGACGGTGGGAGCCGCACGGACCGTGACAAGGCGCCCCTGACCGCACGGCTACCCCGCGCGGCCTTTTGAAAATAAACTCTCGCAGGTCTGTTGGATAGATTGTACAACTGGAATAATACTTTTATATTTTCCGATTCCTCTAAACTGGATTAGCCCACAACAGCGTCGCAAGTGTTGCCAAATAAGGGCTCGTTCTACCTTTTTGATCAGCCAGAGCGGCCAGAATTTCGGTTGAAGAGAAAAATGTTAAACGTCAGCGCTAGAATTATTTGAGACCATAACTGCTATAAACTACTAATATGAGTAAGACTACCATTTGAAAAGTATCGAGTAAAAAGGTATCGGTATCTAGGTCAAGGTACTCTATACAAAGAAAAATCCATACTTTTTACGTGTCTCCAGGTTTGTGCACTTGAGTCCAGTCGCTTAATGACTGCCCCACCTACGATATGTGCACTGCCTTCGTTACATCTATTGCTGTAGCCTTAGAAATTTTACAAGCTAAATCACAGCAGGAAAATATCAAGAACTCAAAGATGAGTTAGTGGTACATTTATTTCTGACGCAGTGATGATTTTCTTCGTATAGCTGGCTTATGCGATTACCAAAAAGCAGTTTTTCTCAGAAAAGTTGTATTCCTCCGTGTATGGCAGACTTTATTTATTTATCGTATGGCAATACGTATACAAAGATTGAGAGGTTATCGCATTCGTTCTTGTCACGTAGTCAATCACTTTGTATCATAAGATTATTTTGTTTAGCTGTTAAAATGAAGCTTTCTCAATTAATCTTTTCCTGTTCGAGTAACCTTGTTGTTTATCTCAATTCTGGAGATTAATTTTCCTTACTTAAGTAGTCTTTCTCATAATATTGAGGTATATGTCAAACGCTATCTTGTCGAAAACTGACTTTTCAGAAATGTGGCTGTAATAGGATTATAAGGATTATAGCTTGAATACAGCGACCAGCAAAATCGTCGCTGCTTGACGTATTTAGGTTATCCGTATATGGCAGACTTATTGTAAGACTTATAAGTTTGCCTCTTAGCACTTTTATCGTATTATCTCCGTCCGTTTCAATCGCTCAGATCTGAGTAAAAGTTATGTAGTGGACTCCCCCTTTCCTACCTCCCCATTGCATTTTTCGTCGTCTATGTGCGATGTAAATCCACAAAATTTTCCAACTAAATACACATCAGAGTATTTACCTTATCTAAGGCAAATTTTCTAAATTTACTTTGCAGTTTTAGTTTTTATAACCAATAGTACGTTAAATATCGCCAAGTACATTTAATATTTCGCGAACTTGGACATTAACTCTTTGCAATAAATTTCTGTTACCACAATAAGCTTGCCTTTCTAAAAAAACAAAACTTTTGACACTCGCGAACGTACACTAAATAGCACAAAAGGCAATGGGAGGCCACAAAAGAAACTCACACTACTATCATTTCTGTTACGCTGAGCTCCAGATGGTAAACATAATTTTGGTTGTAATATTACGTGGTTTATTTTGTCATTATTCAGCAAGAGAAAAAACGTCTTGAAGGTTCCTGGGGCGGAGTTAGTATCATTGTACAGAGCGAAGTCGTAGTTCTTAAAAGTAAAATGGTCTTCTCTGGCGCAAAAGTTGTAGATGTTAAGTCCAGAATAACACAGTAGCGAGTGACTGTGGACGCTTTAGCTGGAGTGCTAAAAGATAACACAGTAAACTATATCCACCAATTGTCCTTGTTTCCTTAGGCGCCAGTAAAACCACCTCCCCTCCACCGATTATTTAAAGAATCGGCTTCATGTCTAAAACATCCGTTTCGTGCATCTCTATGTTCATGACGTCATATTTGGCTCTGAGCACTATGGGACTTAACATCTTTGGTCATCAGTCCCCTAGAACTTAGAACTACTTAAACCTAACTAACCTAAGGACACCACAGAACACCCAGTCATCACGAGGCAGAGAAAATCCCTGACCCCGCCGGGAATCGAACCCGGGAACCCGGGCGTGGGAAGCGAGAACGCTACCGCACGACCACGGGCTGCGGACACGTCATATTTCCTGAACAACGTGTCGTAGAATGATACGTTTTCCAGGTACAGCCCTGTGGTATGCGTGGGTACTGTCTGCAAAATGCATTCCGAATATATAGCGGTAAAGAAGTAACACATTAAAACTTCGTGCCTGAGGCTGATGTTTTACTACGTGAACAGAGAAAATACATTATTCTGTGGCGAGTGTTAGCGAGAAAAAATATGGAAAGGGGTTGAAATATGTGTAAAGTTTGTTGGAAGCCGCTAAGTGCTCCCCATTCTCATATATTGGGTGATTATACTTTGGGTTAGTTGGGCGACGTGAGTTACGAGTCTCATGATGACAACCTTTTAAATATTTAAATTTTGTCAACAATTATATGAAGTACTGTAAATTAAATTTTTGTTGCCCCTGGAAGTCATTGAAGCCATTTAGTAGACCTAACGCAGATGCCTGGTAACCTTTGAAATTCTGACGGTGGACTTAGCGTTTACCCCGCAGTACTGAAGTAGCATCTACGAGGCGTGTTTTTTTAAGTAAGTACCGTTTTGAAATTAAGAAAAAGAAGTGCGAAGATATCTCCACAATTTTATTTTTACATGAAAGTCTTTACCTTAATCTACGCACTGACGCCATTACAGTCCGATTCTTCCTTGTTTACGTTGTGTACTGAGTGTTTATGATGCTTCCGACAATCGTGAGTCCCGCCGACTGTGAAGTACGGGCTGTTATAAGATTTCTTAGTGCTAAAGGCCTAAAAGCGATCGATATTCATCGTGAGATCTGTGCAGTTTACGGAGAAAACATTATGAGTGATGGAATGGTAAGAAAGTGGGTGAGAGCATTTAAAGACGACCGCACAAATGTGCATGATGAACAACGGAGTGGGCGCCCTTCGGTCGTTAATGAAAGTTTGGTGCAGGAAGTGGATAATAAGGTGAGAGAAAACAGACGCTTTACGATTTCCCCCTTGCGGGATGACTTTCGTAATGTTTCTCGTAGTGTTTTGTATGTCATTTTGACCGAGCACTTGAATTACCGAAAATTGTGCGCACGTTGGGTACCGAAAATGTTGACGGATGTGCGCAAAACCAAACGTTTAGACAGTGCATTGACTTTCCTTGAGCGGTACCACAACGACGGTGATAATTTCTTAAGCCAAATGGTTACGGGCGAGCCGGCCGGTGTGGCCGTGCGGTTCTAGGCGCTACAGTCTGGAACCACTCGACCGCTACGGTCGCAGTTTCGAATCCTGCCTCGGGCATGTATGTGTGTGATGTCCTTGGGTTGGTTAGGTTTAAGTAGTTCTAAGTTCTAGGCGACTGATGACCTTAGAAGTTCAGTCGCATAGTGCTCAGAGCCTTTTTTTTTTTTTTTTTTTTTTTTTTTTTTTTTTTTTTTTTTTTTTTTTTTTTTAAATACAGGCGATGAAACATGGGTGGCCTACGTCACACCAGAATCAAAGCAACAGTCCATGGAAGTTGAACAAGGGCATCGTTTTGCTGCAAGACAATGCTCGTCCGCATGTGGCGAATCAGACCAAAGATCTCATCACATCTTTTCGATGGAACTCGAGAACATTCTCCGTACAGCCCCGATCTTGCGCCCAGTGACTACCACCTGTTCTTGTACTTGAAGAAACACCCGGGCGGTCAGCGTCTTTAGGAGGATGGCGAGTTCAAAACAGTGGTGATGCAGTGGTTAACAAGTCAGGCGGCAGACTTCTATGAGGAGGGTATTCAAAAGCTGGTACAACGTTATGACAAGCGCCTCAATATTGACGGAAATTATGTAGAAAGTAGATAAAGGTACAGGCTTTCATGTAAATATAAAATTATTGAGATATCTTAGCACGTCTTTTTTAAATTTGGAAACGGTACTTACTTTAAAAAAAATGCGCCTCGTATGTGATGCCCTGATTTAGGTAATAAAGCACACACGTTTTCTTCGTTTTGAGTTCCGACTTAATTTAGTTGAATTACCTAAGAAGTAAATTGGCATCTGCAAATGTAGTATTTTAGCAAGATTGTTTGAACACTATGCAGACTAAGGAGAATAAAATGACTGCTTTTTTTTTCACGACTGGCTAACTGGAAGAAATATTTCGTGACAGCTTCCTGTTCCACTAGAGCTGCTTTCTGTTGTACTCAGCAAGGCTGCGGCGAATTTTGTAGCGCAAAGAGCTGAGAGATCAACCTTCGTGTGGATGTATCTTGGAACGGCGCCGGTCGTGCTTGCAACCAAGCGTGGCGATAAGACTTCAGTTCTCTGCTACGGCCGCATTATCACCTGACGCTGGAAGACGATTGATGTGGAGAACCCATGACGCACTCACCGGTGCTGCTTTGTCTAGAAAGAGCCTTCTCTTGTCTTTGAGACGAGGGCAGCTACACGTTGACAACACGATATTACAATGGATGTGCCTCTCATCCATTGTACTTATTATTGCTCTTAGTAATGGAGTGGCCATTAATGGGCTCTATCTCGTTAGCAAGCTTCAAGCGAAATGAAGGAGGTTGTTAAGTACAGTTCCACCCTCGTCAAAGGCGTGAGCAAGAAATGTAATCAAATCCTTAGGCAACGTGAGTTTGCTACGCCCACTTTCCCAAACTGCTGTTTACTATGAAGTATGCGACTCTAAAATCACTTTTTCGCAGCCATTAATGTCAATGATACATTTTGAGGACACATGTCCCCATCTTCGGATGGTATTTCTATCTCATGTTAGTGGAATATGTTACTGTGTAAGAGCCAATAAAGAAAAAAAATAACAAAAATAAATTTCCCGGAACCGCCCAAGCAAACACATATGATGAATAAGTTATCTTTCTGCATGTTCCCACTTCGATAATCATGACGTGAATGTAATATTCGATAAGAAGTTATAGACCCGTATAACTGTGTGTGTATTGGGTATCTGTTCTTTACTTCTGTGCCTTTTAAGAAATTATGCCATCCTCCCCTAACGAACAGATAAAACATTTGGCAGTCTGGTGTTTAGGAGGCGATATATATATATATATATATATATATATATATATATATATATATATATATATAAGGCGCGATTATTAGACTCTTTTGGATCACGCAATGCTTCTTTATTCTTTTTCCTTTTTTTCCACACTGCTCTCATTTTTTCTGCATGGGCTCTCTTTCTTTCTTCTGTCCATTTTGTTCCTGCTTTCTTCGGAGCTTAACTTCTCATCTGTCAACTTTCTACTTAAATACCTTTCTGTCCAAACCGTCCGAATAATTTATCTGAGCTCTTTGTAGGTCCTTTTTGACGTCTTGTATCCAGGGCCTAGTTTTAAATCCTTCTATGTATTTAAGAATTTTGTGCGTAAGTCTTGTTTTCGGAAGCCTAGAGATGTGCCTATAAAATTTTAATCTCCTTTTTCTTATGTCTGCTGCAAGGTTGGAAAATTTCTCAGTTGTTTTACGAGATTGTAGTCTGTAGCCCTCTTCTGTTTCCTTTGGCCCTAATATCTTTCTGATGTTTTTACGTTCTTTCTTTAATGAGCTTTCTAGGTCATCTGTTATGTGGAGTGTTAGGGTTTCACTGGCATACAGGACTTCAGGTTTTAATACTGTATTATAGTGCCTAATTTTAGTGTTTTTTGGCGAGAATTTTTTATTGTACACCTTGTTGGTGTTCCACAGGCTATCTTTAGTTTTTGGAGTCGAATGTTTGCGTTATTTTCTCTCGCCCCGTAGGTTCAACGACTTCACCTAAGTATTTAAAATATGGGACTCTATTGATATGACTGTATTTTATAGTCAAGTTTTGGGTATCAGTTTTTGTGGCAATGAACGCAGACTTTCTCTGCACATTCTGTAAGGGATTCAACCTGTTCGACTGCTGTTATCTCATCATCCGCTAGTAAGGCTATGTCGTCAGCAAAAGCTTATGTCATCCTTGACTCGTCTGATCTGCATAGATTTCCGGCAGTTTCTATTCTTCAATTCCTTTTTCCCATTCGCGGCTGACCTTGTCCAGCACAAGGCCGAATAGGAGAGAAGGCAAACCATCACCTCGTTGAACACCAGATTTGAACAGGAAGGGCTCGGATATTTCACCCATGAATTTCACCTTGGAGGTAGTATCGGTCAATTTTTCTTTGATGAGGTTAAGGGGTTTTGGGTCTAGCTCTTGTTCTTCGAGGATATAAATAAGTGCTTGTTGGTGAACTGAGTCGTATGCCTTTTTAAAGTCCACAAACGTGCAAATTATTGACCTGTTTCTGACTGCTTTGTATTTTAGCACGGTCTTTAGATTGGAAATTTGTTCTGTGCAGGATTTACAGCGGCGAAAGCCACCCTGCTATTCACCAATTTTGTTTTCCAGTTGCTCTTGTGCTCTTTGAAGAAGATAGGCTGATACGAACTTTGTATGCGACCTGATGTAGGGATATGCGTCGATAATTATTCACATCGGATTTGTCTCCTGTTTTATGTAAAGGATGAATAAGCGCACATTTCCATTCCGGGGGTAATTTTTCTGTCTCCCAAATATCTGCAATGATTTGGGTTAACTCTCCGAGAAAATTGGGTCCAAGAATTTTCAGTAGCTCACCAATAATCCCATCTTCGCCAGATGATCTATTGTTTTTTAATTTAATGATGTGTTTTTAATTTCTTATTGTGTTTGCGGGGATAATTCAAGGTGCATATAAGTATGTCTTTCTATAGGGAATCTCGAAGGTGCTTCCAGACAATTAAGGAGTGTAGAAAAATAATGCGCCAGTTCCTTACAGTTTCCCTGCTTAGTGAGTGCAAGTTTTCAGTCAGACTTCCTGAAACATAAATTTCGTGGACTGCGTCTGCGAATTTTTCTATAAAATTTCTGTAAAATCTTGCGTATTGTAGTTGCGGAAGTTTTCTTCTGTTAAGTTGAGTTGTTTTTTCAGGTATTTTCTTTAGGTCTGCCTAATGATCTTCGCCACTTCTTTGCTAGTTTCGTAAAAGTATTGAAGACTTTCCGCTGTTTCCTTTCTGTTGTAGTTAAGAAAAGCCTTTTTCGTTTTTCCAAAGCTTTATCACACTCTGTATCCCACCATGGATGTTTTGTGTTTTTCGTCAGGGAGGACTAAATCTTTAGCCTTCTGGATTATTTTACGGTGAAATTTTTCCCAAGTTTAGTTTCTTTGATTCTTCTGGTATCAAATTTCTGTTGGTGCACTTTATTGCGGTGGACTCTCTTTGGGTTAAATTTCATTTTTATCCGTATCAGGTAATGAACTAAATATATATTTGCAGCTCCACGGACTTGTATGTGAATGTGATGAACTTTGTTCTGTAATTGATATGAGATGGCAACATGATCAATCTGATATTCAACGAGCTCATTTATTGGGTATATATATATATGTGTGTGTGTGTGTGTGTTTGTTTGTTTGTGTGTGTGTGTGTGTGTGTGTGTGTGTGTGTGTGTGTGTGTGTGTGTGTCGGATGTCCCTCCTAAGAATTGTCAGGCACATTTACTGTGCTGTTTCGGCAGATATTTGCAGTTAAAATTTCGCTTATGCAATTTTTTAATGGAGTCAGGTCTGCTTAATACCGCTCATCCCATCTTTCACGCGACGCTTCGCGAAACAAAAAAATGGTTTTTTAAAGAACAACTTTAGGTGCCAATTCGGTTAGTCTGCTGCGATATTCGTTTTATCAGTGTGTGTTAATACATGATAAATAATGAAATTTTACTACATGTTCCCCACCTATCGCACTATGAGAGTGCGTATTGCAATGCAGCCAGGAACACTCTTTAACACGATCGTTAGGGTGGTGCAGGTATTATGGCGCGGGGAGGCATAATGTTGCTTCGGCGTACTGATCTCCAAATCTTTGATCATGATACACTAACTAGTCAACGTCATTGTGATACTATACTCCTTCCTCATGTGCGTCTTTTCAGGGTTGCATTCAGCGCTGACTTCATTTGTATGGATGACAACGCGCGACCACATTGAACAGCGTGGGTGGAGGGCCTGATGGAACGAAAGGATATTCGGCGAATGGACTGGCCTTCCCGTTCGCCCAACTCAAATCCCATCTAGCGGTGGAGAGACGAACTGCAGCAAGCCAACATGCACCAACGTCCATCCTGAAATTGTCAGATACGGTGGTGGATGAACGAAACGCCATCACACAAGAACTCATATCGACCGTGTAAGGCTAGCATGGGGGCACTTTGCAGAGCGTGCATTACCGTCCGTGGTGATCACACACTCTATTAAAGATCCGTGTCCCGCCGTTTGTAATGTCCGCAGGACCAACATAAATTAAGGTGATGTCAGTGTAATTACTGTCTTTGAATAAACGTGCCATTTCCGTCCGTTTCACTGTATATTTCTTTCTGTTAACTTCTGTACATACTGCAGCTATTCGTTCTATGTGCGAGCGAAAATTTCGTGCTTAATTTTTCCGGTTTGTAGACGATGCCTAACTCAGACAAAAGCACACGTCTGGTTGAAAACAATAATAAACATCAGTTGCAAAGGACAGATAATATTTGTTCGTAACTACATGATACACGTAACATTGGATTTGTTGTCTGGTACTAACCCACGTAGCTCATGAGTCACACATTTCTAAACTATAATGATGGAACTTGAAAGTAGAACCACAAAATTTCAGACACGCAACTCTCTACAATCCACGCTGTTCCTTGTGTTCTGCAGATTCCCATAACTAGAAGCTCCTAGACCTACTCCAGGTTGCCACACATGAGCATCAGTTTAACAATTCGATGAAAACAGTGGGGACGCCCGAGGCTATTCACATTGCGTTTCTAACGGCTTCTGGAGGCAAAAAAATTTGATTTTCGGTATTTCATATAATTACTGACCAAGTTTCAAAATTTTAAATGGTGGCAAAACCTACTATTTGAGAGGCATAATCAAATGTTAAGGATTTAACACAGCAACACAAATATTACAGGTACAAAACTCACGGGCGCAAACTCCCCGCACTGTATTCATCGAGTATTTCAGTTTGAGGACACATAGCAAGTTTCAACAAACTCCACACATAATTGCAAACCTTTTTGATATTTTTTCAACGACACCCAGCCCAGAATACGGAAAGAAAATTTTTGCTGTTTGCTTAGTAAAACTTCAACATCACTCGTGACGTTACTCTTATACGAGTATGTGCAACATATTTTGCATACAGTATTCACATATACTACTGCAGGTACCTGCAAATTATATCACTGTACGACACGTAGTTGAGGACATATGACGTCATAAGTATGGAGATTTGTGAAAAAGTAGCTGTTTCATACACAGGAATTCGATTCCGGGAACGATGGGGATTTACTTGTAACCGCTATTCGAAGAAGAAGACGTAAGTATGTAAGAAATGCGTAATGGAATTAAAGGATAATAAAAGTAATATATCGACTTTTTTATGAAAATGTGCCTAAATTCACTGTCGCAGACCTTTAAGTGTTAACGAAGCGAACCTACCATCACTTCTAGGATAAGCTTTTCTATGAGATCGCATCTCAGTTCGTGTCGCCCCCAGCTGCTAATTTTTAGTTTATTTTCGCTCTATTTGGTAACTTCGGTTGTCCACCTTCAACTACCGTGGGCTGACCACCATTTATGGTGACAAATATTGCCATTCTTGTTCAAACGTGCGTGAATTCCTAAGGGACCAAACTGCTGAGGTCATCGGTCGCTAGACTTACACACTAACTTAAACTGACTTATGCTAAGAACAACACACACACACCCATGCCACAGGGAGGACTCGAACCTCCGGCGGGAGGAGCCGCCCATTTCGTGATATAGCGCCTCAAACCACGCTGCCATTCAGCGCGGCATTTCCATTCTTATGTGATGCTCGTCTTCTATATGAACTACGACACTTAACCTAAATGCCTTATGCTCAATTAAAAGTTCCAACTAATAGCTGTGGTGTGGTGGAGCATCGACAGACTAAAATCGCATATAGCAGTAAACACAAAACTACACTCCACGTAAAAAAAAAAAAAAAGAAAGGTTCAAATGGCTCTGAGCACTATGGGACTTAACATCTGTGGTCATCAGTCCCCTAGAACGTAGAACCACTTAAACCTAACTAACCTCAGGACATCACACACATCCATGCCCGAGGCAGGATTCGAACCTGCGACCGTAGCGGTCACGCGGTTCCAGACTGAAGCGCCTAGAACAGCACGGCCACACCGGCCGGCTCCACGTAAAAGCTGTGAGTGAAAAGCAGTTTATGTGAAAGGGGTTCAGCGGATGGTGTGATTATATGGTTTACTGTTGTTTGTCATTTTAACATCGTGATGCGCTACGAGAGCGGTGCCGTTAGCAGGAACATCAATTATAGACCACTAAGGCAATATTTGCCATCGAAAATTTTTTTTTATGGCCAAACAGCAGTAGAATGGCGTGGAAAGTGGTCTAACGAGGAAACCGTCCAATAGTGCGGGAGTAAACCACAAATTAACAGTTAAAGGCAGCATGAGGTGATCTGAAAAACTGCAGTGAAAGTACAATGTTTCTGTAAAGTCTCTGTGGTCTATTGCTAAGCGCATTTGACATGTGACTGGGGGAGACTGCCTTTGAACTTGGTAAGCACATCGGAATTTCTGTAGAGAAAAGGTGTGGAACACGTTCTAGTATGCCCCTCGAAGTCAAGTGAGATGCTGCTTGAATAAATAAACAGTAAAACCGAAACGCGAGTAACCAAAGCGGCATCAAGTAGAACGCTTAGGACGAGTCTGCCGTATTCCAGTACTTCCATCTTCGTAAACAGAATAGCATCGAAAATAGGAGCTCTTTGTAGTTCTTCCATCTTTGTAAACAGAATAGTATAGAATATAGCGGCTCTTTGTAGTGTCATTTACGTATCGAGCAGTTCATGTGCGGCTACGTAACAGAATTACGTGTCCTCGTGTAGCCCATATATCGGGTATCGTCGCGCTAGGGAAATACGATCTCTTGGAAAGAGAGAGCTGACTGTCGGTATAGCTACTGTCCAGGTCCACTTCTCCTTCGCCCGCTCCCCCCCCCCCCTCCCCCTCCCCTACAACGCGTGCGGCCAGAAGGAGAGATTACCGTGACGTCACGCCCCATCTTTTCCCTCCATCTACCGCCCGACGCGCCACCAAGGATTTCAGCCGTAAAAGCCGTAGAGCGACCTCCGAAGCAGCGGCCCGTCAAGTTTTTTTCCCTCCCTCCCGGCTCATCCTCCCAATAACGCCTTCTCTGGTGCGTGCATCTCCTGTTTAGCCTCGGCGGCGACCCGATGGTTGTAATAGAGGTGCGGTCTTCGGGGCGAACGGCAGGCGTCCAGAAAATTGACGGCACTACTTAGTGCCGCGTCGGATTCTCGTGTAATTGTACGCTTTGCGCACCTACGTTATTATTTCTGTTGCGCCGCTCGGCCTCACGTAATAGACACGCCAGTGTTCTTGTTATATACTCGCACTCACGCTTTGTAGTCGGAATCCCAAAACAGTTCCGGAATAATTTTCGTACCCGTGCATTTACATACCGGCGCAACACAGCACTATAATTTATTTCACAATACCTTCAGCTAACTTGCCTTGTTTACCTCCGTCTGCAATTGCCATTGGCTTTGGTGCAGCTATATTCATCAGATTAGATACTAATGATAATACAAGAAAATCCCTCAGACAACATAAGAACCGAAACCATGCTAGAGCAGTCAAATCAGCTCCCAATGAAACCAAGAAGAATAGAGAATAAAATACTATAGCAACCGAAGAGTTGGAAGTGGTGTCAGGTCACAAAAACATAACATTTTAGAAGAAAGGAGTAGGAAAGAAAATTGATAGTATTGTTACAATGTATCCTCCGCTATGCACTGTACGGTGACTTGCGGAGTAGTTAAGTAGCTGTAGGTGTAGATCCCAGCAGAGGGGTCGAAACGTCAAGTTTTACTGTAATTTGAAGCTGATTATGTCCCAGCCTAACGACGCAGAAAATTTTACAATCAGTGTCAGCCACGAAACCTGCACGTATGCTGGATGTAACGAAAAGATACGACCATATATTCCGGAAACGTTCCTCACACATAGAGGAAGAAAATATGACAATTTATTTCCATGCTAGAACTCATATTCTACTTGCCTTTATAAGGGCATTAACCATGGGCAACACAGAAACCGAACGTATCAGCATTACATGAAACTTTTCCTTGCACGAAATATTCAAAATACTCTCTTCGTTACGTTTAGGTAGAATGTATAGTAAGTTGTAATTCTTAGGTTCACCGTCAGTATTTTATTTTCCTGTCGAACGGACGTAATGTTGGCATGTGACTCACTTCGTTGCTTGACATACGACAAAGCATTTACTTCATAGACGATGGAGCTGCTCCCCATTTCAGTGTTATTGTTTGAAGGCTTTCAAATAACAGATTCCGTGACAGAGGCTTAGGTAAAGGTTGCCCAATTTCCTGGCCCCCACGTTCTCCGGACGTAAACCTCCTTGACTTTTATTTGTGGGGACTTTCGAAAGCTCTTCTCTACAGAACCCCGTATTGTGGAAGGCTGTGTAACAATATGGAGTTCTTCAGCGATACATCAGCGCCTCAGGGATTTAATGCAACGCCGGGTTCATGGATATATTCATGCTAATGGAGGGCATTTTGAACATTTCATTTAGGAAAGTAAAAGGATTTCCACTGCGTGACATGTTGGTAGAGCAACCAGTATGCCGAATGTGGTGAAAACAACTGTCTTGGTTGGGGAACTTATTTTATTACTCTGTTTATTCATGACGCGTGTTTCGCCCAATACAAGGTATCTTCAGGTTGCCCAGTATAGCGCTGGTAAGTGGGTTTTGAGTGGCACGATTAGGGCAGCGGCAGAAGAAGACTGCCCTCGTCATATACAGTAAAATACATCGAAGCACGTATGTGCTCTCGTCAAATATTAAAAGCTTGCAGATCTTTGTAGCATAGATCAATGGATACAAGGCAGGATCAGGTATGTAAATAGTACATAGTACTGAGTCGGTATAGTGTATCAAACTGGAGAACGAAGCACGGTGCCTCCAGAGTATTTACTACAGAGTGGAAATTATTGAACTATATGAAATAAGATCGTCATAACTTCTGAACGGTTTGCATTAGGACGTTCAAGCTGCACGGTAGGCTGTGGGACCGATGGGGATTACTATGCGCTGTGTGGTTTGGTTCAGCGACAAAACCCACTTTAATTTGGATGGGTTCGTCAATAAACAAAATTGGCGCATTTGGGGGACTGAGAATCCGCATTTCGCGATCGAGAAGTCTCTTCACCCTCAACAGGTGACTGTGTGGTGTGCAATGTCCAGTCACGGAATAATCGGTGGATATTCCTTTTAACATATGACGTGAGCCCATCCTTGCTTCGTTTTATTTTACTGTACAGGGTTATTAATGGTTACGGTTAAAATGGGTCTAAGCACTATGGTACTTAACATCTGAGGTCATCACCCCCTAGACTTAGAACTACTTAAACCTAACTAATCTAAGGACATCACACACATCCATGCCCGAGGCAGGATTCGAACCTGCGACCATAGCAGCAGCGCGGTTCCGGACTGAAGCGCCTATAGCTGCTCGTCCACAGCGGCCGGCTTATTAACGGTTAAAAACCCACAAAGCGACGTAGACGACGCTGAGACAGTTTAACGTAAGACACATGGGGTCGCAAATGTCGGGCAATACTCCACAAGTGGGCGACAAATGTTGGACATGTGACGTCATCAAATGACGTACCTAGCCGTACGAGCAGCGGTTGAGCCTATCGGTCTGTCGCACCTGATCATCCCAACCCAATCACGTGATCCCGTCGGTGTGGCTCTGGGCCTACATGCACGACTTTAACGTTTCGGTTTCAGACTGCGAGTCTTGCCAGAATTTTAGCTGCCTGTGATGTGATTCGAAACACACCAGGAATATTTGTCAGGGGGCGCCAGAATCTTGTACGCCGAGGTCATGCTTGCATTGAGGTTGATGGCCGTTAGTTTCAGCATATTCTGTAAGATACAGTACAAGAGGCACGTTCCTTGTTTCAATGATGGTATTTGCAGTTAATTAATGTAAATAAAAAAGTACACAGTAATGTGATTTTATTGGTATTAACTGCTTCAACTGGCTTCTCCGACCCCGGGTTCCCTGTGTCAAATTGTTCAGTGGAGTATCCTCTATGTCCTGTTAAATTTTTGCCCGCTCTTACGGTAACACCCTGTTGTTGTTGTTGTGGTCTTCAGTCCAGAGACTGGCTTGATGCAGCTCCCCATGCTACTCTATCCTGTGCAAGCTGCTTCACCTCCCAGTACCTACTGCAACCTACATCCTTCTGAATCTGTTTAGTGTATTCATCTCTTGGTATCCCTCTACGATTTTTACCCTCCACGCTGCCCTCCAATACTAAATTGGTAATCCCTTGATGCCTCAGAACATGTCCTACAAACCGATCCCTTCTTCTAGTCAAGTTGTGCCACAAACTCCTCTTCCCCACAATTCTATTCAATACCTCCTCATTAGTTATGTGATCTACCAACCTAATCTTCAGCATTCTTCCTTAGCACCACATCTCGAAAGCTTCTATTCTCTTCTCGTCCAAACTATTTATCATCCACGTTTCACTTTCATACATGGCTACACTCCATACAAGTACTTTCACAAACGACTTCCTGACACTTAAATCTATACTCGAAGTTAACAAATTTCTCTTCTTCAGAAACGCTTTCCTTGCCATTGCCAGTCTACATTTTATATCCTCTCTACTTCGACCATCGAGAGTTATTTTGCTCCCCAAATAGGAAAACTCATTTACTACTTTAAGAGTCTCATTTCCTCATTTAATTCCCGCAGCATCACCCGATTCAATTCGACTACTTTCCATTATCCCCGTTTTGCTTGTATTGATGTTCATCTTATATCCTCCTTTCAGGACACTGTCCATTCCGTTCAGCTGCTCTTCCAGGTCCTTTGCCGTCTCTGACAGAATTAGAATGTCATCGGCGAACCTCAAAGTTTTTATTTCTTCTCCTTGGATTTTAATTCCTACTCCGAATTTTTCTTTGGTTTCCTTTACTGCTTGCTCAATATACGGATTAAATAACATTGGGCCCGGGTTCCCGGGTTCGATTCCCGGCGGGGTCAGGGATTTTCTCTGCCTCGTGATGACTGGGTGTTGTGTGCTGTCCTTAGATTAGTTAGGTTTAAGTAGTTCTAAGTTCTAGGGGACTGATGACCATAGATGTTAAGTCCCATAGTGCTCAGAGCCAAATAACATTGGGACCGAGCGAGGTGGCGCAGTGGTTAGACACTGGACTCTCATTCGGGAGGAGGACGGTTCAATCCCGCGTCCGGCCATCCTGATTTAGGTTTTCCGTGATTTCCCTAAATCACTCCAGGCAAATGCCGGGATGGTTCCTTTGAAAGGGCACGGCCGACTTCATTCCCCATCCTTCCCTCATCCGATGAGACCGATGACCTCGCTGTCTGATCTCCTTTCCCAAAAACAACCTAACAACCCCAAATAACATTGGGGATAGGCTACAACGCTGTCTCACTCCCTTCCCGACCACTGCTTCCCTTTCATGCCCGTCGACTCTTATAACTGCCATCTGGTTTCTGTACAAATTGTAAATAGCCTTTCACTCCCTGTATTTTACCCCTGCCACCTTCAGAATATGAGAGTATTCCAATCAATATTGTCAAAAGCTTTCTCTAGGTCCACAAATGCTAGAAACGTAGGCTTGCCTTTCCTTAATCTATTCTCTAAGATAAGTCGTAGGGTCAGTATTGCCTCACGTGTTCCAACATTTCTGCGGAATCCAAAGTGATCTTCGCCGAGGCGTATGTGACCCTTTCATCGGGTACTCTTTTTTCCGTAGAGTATGAGCAGGCGCTCCAGAAATTTTGCAGCTGCTCTGTGAACAGTTCTGTGGCACAGTTGCAGCTCTGTCGAAGCGGCGGTGGCTTTACTCTAGACCCGGGCGCAGGGTTAAGCCGAGGCGTGAGAAAGCCGGAGGGAGACGGCCGGCTCTTTGTCCAGGAACTGGAGAGTCCTCTTGAAAACGCTCCGAGGTGATAAGCCGCCAGCCGGCTAATGGCTGCGCGCCCAGAAGACGCCTCAAACCTTCGCCGGTCCCCCGTCACGCCGACGCCAGAACAGCCGACGTGGGTCTACCAGCTGCCGGGCTGGGCTCGGCTTTCGCGGGACGTGCCAACCGTCACACGGGCGGAGCCCTGCGTGCGTCCTCCGTGTCATGTTCTCGGAACCGCCGCCCACGCGAGCGCCAACTGCTCTCTCGGAAGAGGCCTCGCTAACAAGTAGCCGCAGCCGCGTTGCCACGGCCGGGAAGCCGCTGCCCCCGAAACGCGACTCGGATGACGGTTGTCAGGCGAACGTTCCCTCTTAAGTACAATGATTTACCACTCTCTGTTCACACGGCAGCGCAAGCGTACAGTTATACACCGCCTCAGATGGCTCTTGAGATAGATTTTCTAGCCCGTTCTCGACGTTGTTGAACTCCGTGACTGTGTTCTCACTAGAAGATGATTCTTTTGGAAACACTTATTCTCCCATGAGCTATTACAGACACGTCATATTAGCTCACGGACCACAATTGTAATGCGGGAGAAAAAAAATTGGAAGCCTCGAAAGTGTTCGTACACTGCACATTTTCCCGGTAGTGTTGTTCTAGCTGGCGCTATCATAGATACTGAAGTGTTTCAAGTTGGCTTGGGTTGCGTGGTGGTTTGTTATACTTCACCTCGTGCACCAAACACTTAAATGCATTGAACTGTATGAAATAAAATCGACATAACTTCTGAACGCTTTGTGTTAGGACGTTCAAACTGGACGGTGGGCCGCGGAGTAATGGGAATTACTATGCTGCTAAGACGAAGCCCACTTTCATTTGGATGGTTTCGTCAATAAGCAAAATTGAGGCATTTGGGGGACTGAGAATCCGCATTTCATGGTGTCAAGTGTGAGAGGCGTTCCAGAGTTGCAAAGTGATTTCCTGAGGTGACTATCCGTTCTGCAAGATTTGGGGTCACTTATTCCAGCAAACTATGAAAATAATCGTCAGTCAGTCTCATGAAAAGCAAGTCTTCATTTCTTATTTCCTTCAGTAATTTGGCATGTGCTCTGTCATCTTCTCATTTAGCGGTCCAGCTTCTCATCTATGGCTTCTTTCTTTCTCTTGAATTGTAACTGATGATTTCTTTACAAACAAATATATTAACAGCAGCAGCAGACACACCTTTTATCTGGTTCAATGTAATTGTGCGGAAGTTATGCTACTCTACAATATAATCTTATGCGACTGCTTTCTCACAGATATTCATGAGTCGCAGTGTAGTCTAGCAAGAATTTCTCTAAGATTTACCTATCACTTCTCTAGTTTCAGAAATTTCTTTATAGCATACAGTGTGTACCGGTTCCCGTCAGACCATCGAAGTTAAGCGTTGTCGGGCGTGGCCGGCACTTGGGATGGGTGACCATCCGGGCCACCATACAATGTTGCCATTTTTCGGGGTGAACTCAGCCTGGCGATGCCAATTGAGGAGCTACTCGACCGAATAGCAGCGGCTCCGGTAAAAAAAAAAAAAAAAAAAAAAAAAAACCATCATAATGACCGGGAGAGCGGTGTGCTGACCACATGCCCCTCCTATCCGCGTCCTCATTAAGGATGACACGGCGGTCGGATGGTCCCGATGGGCTACTTGTGGCCTGAAGACGGAGTGCCATATAGTGTGTGGAGGTGTCTGGGTGTAGTATCTAGCTACATTTTTCTCTACAGGCCGCCGACGTTTTATTACGCTATTGCAACCACTGCGAATTCAGCAAGCATCAGTTTCACAAATCTGCACACCTCCATAGCATAGCTCTCCGCTTCCAGCTCGAGTGGCTAAATTGAGGAAGTGCCTCGGCGATCGGCTGGAATGGGGAATCGGTCACGTGACGTCTCTCACTCGCTAATTTTGAATCGCCATTTTGGATTCATCGTATTTCGTTGTTTCCGTATTATAACCTGCATGATATGACATTATGCCGTTGCAAAGCAACGGTGCACTGAAGATTTACAACAAACGCTTCACTTGAGGTGCGATTTATTGTAATTAAAGGTCAGCTAATGATACATCCGCTGTAAAAGTCTGCGGGAGATTCTAAAATAACGATAGTAATGCCCAAAATCTGTATGTGATCGCTGTGCTAAGGTAGATACATGCAGTCACAGAGTCGAAGGCAGTAGGTTTACGTCCTAGTACCTGCAAACATGTATATATTTTTTCATCTTCGCATTTGTAACAAATTCTGGGGCTTTCTTTTTGATGCAATTGAAGTATATCCTGCAGTTCCGATGCTATTTACATTTAAGAGCATGCTCTCTCTCTCTCTCTCATTAATGAGTTTCTTCCCTTTCATGACTTCAGTCTGGTTAAAAATAGATGAACAACGAGCTATCGCATTTACATTCTTGCCTGTCACAAATATTTGACCGTTTTTTCCGGATAATTCGCGGTTTCCGAGGGTGCGGTTAGGCAGGAACCTAAGAGCACAGCTTAAGTTGCTGCGAATGAAACGAGCAGCAGTCGTATTCATAGTCTTTCTCGTCACACAATACTTCGCTGTTTATTCGGAATACGTCGCGATTTCCGGGGTTCTGGTCAGGGAGGAATCGTGGGAGCACGACTCAAATTGCTGCGATTGGAACCAGCAGCAATAAGATTTACAGTGTTTCTTATCACAATATTATTTAGCTGCGATCGAATCCTTCACAACGTTTTCGTACATTTGGCACTCAAGACATAGATCGCGCCGCTGAGATTTGCATTCTGCCTACTTCCATGTTTGGCTGTTTGTTCTTAATATCGGGCTGTCTAATGAAACGACTGTTGCCTGTTTATGAGACGTTAAAGAACGTTCCTCAGATTGTGTACATAAGGTTTGTATTCCACAGTGTTTTTGTAGTTGCTCATTACCACTTATGATGTGGTGTGATTACAGGTGTTAACTGAATATTTATTGACCCCTGATGTATTATCCTGGTACTTTCTTAATTTAAATGTTTTTGTTTATTCTGGTAGTGCCTGAATTCATACTGTGCTTTGTTTAATTTTCTTGGAGTGAGCGTCACCTGAGCGAGGTGAAGCTCTGTGCAGCTAGTTCCTGCCACAGTTTGCAATCTGAAATTAAAGTTGATGAAATTTGAAATACAAGATTTTGTCGTATACGTGCAGACTGAGACAACGAATGAAAATCTGTTCCAAGGCTGGGTCTGCTGCTCACTAAGCAGATGCTTTAACGTCTAACCACTACCCCACTCTGACACAGCAGCATTGCACAATTGGACGGACTATCATAGCACATCTCCCTCCTTCATCCAAATTCCTAATCATATGTCAATCCACTTGGCATTGCCCCTAAACTCGGACAGCACTGCTGAGACTCTGCAACTGTACTGGAACAGCACCTCAGCATCGGACGAAAAACGGATCGTGCCTGAAACCCAGGCATTGGTGTTTTAATCTGATGAAACTGGATGGTTCCAGAGGCCTACCCAAGTCTCAAATGTCTATGATGTATTCAGAGTGATTCAGGTGCCCCTAGCACTGGGTTTTATGCAACCCGCACTGCCTACAAATACCACGCTCAAGATTTTCGTATTCTCTTGCTTGCTACATCTTGGGTGAGTGACCATCTGGTCTGCCGAGCGCTGTTGGCAAGCGGGGTGCACTCAGCCCTTGTCCTGAAACTGAGGAGCTACTTGATTGATAAGTAGCGGCTCCGGTCTCGGAAATTGACATACGGCCAGGAGAGCGGTGTGCTGACCACATGCCCCTCCATATCCGCATCCAGTGATGCCTTTGGGCTGAGGATGACACGGCGGCCGGTAGGTACCGCTGGGCCTTCATGGCCTTTTCGGTAAGAGAGATTGCTTGCTACATACAAACTATCAGTTTTACAGAAAAAATGAAAAGGACTTTTTTGTAGGAAATTTAATTTGGTTATATTTTTTTGTATTGTATACGTTTTTGCTGGAGGCCTCAGTTTTCGAGTTGTTCAAGAAAAATGCATTTAAATGTCAGTTGAGTACAGTTTTCTTGAATTATTCGAAAGCCGTGGCCTCCAGTGAAAACGCACCCCAGTACAAAATTTAACTGCATTACATTTCCTACACAAAGGTCCCATTCACTTTTTCTGTAGGTCTAATAGTTTGCCTGAGGAGCTACTTCATTGAGAAGTAGTGGCTCCGGTCTTGGAAAGTGACATATGGCTGGGGGAGCGGCGTACTGACCACATGACCCTCCCTATCCACATCCAGCGACGCCTATGGGTGAGGAGGACACGGCGGCCGGTCGGTGCCGTTGGGCCTTCGTGGCACGTTCGGCAGGAATTTCTAATAGTTTGCATGTAGCGAGCGTAAGAATACGAAAATCTTGCCCACGGTATTTGAAGGCGTTGTGGGTTGCATAAAACCCAGTGATAGGGGCAGCTGCTTCACCCTGTGTATGCAGACTGAAGTGTTGAATGAAAATTTGTACCAAGGCTGGGTTTGAGCGTGGCAGATTGTATGTATTAAAAAATTCATAATAACAGCTTCCGCTATTTGTTAAATAAAATCAGTTTACCTTTCCTGGGTGACGTGTGGCCTAACACCTTACCACTCCCAGCTCCTCACTTGTAATTGTTCTCAATGTTGTACGTGATGGTAACATCAGTCTCAAGATTTTGCGTTGCAGTTTAAAATAGCATGTCGTTCTTCTTCATACGCTACGTGCTTTTGAAACCCTACTTTTGTTTTACTTCTGGAGCTAGGTACTTCGGCGTTCTCCAACAGTATGGGCGAGAAGGTGCCACAAATAACGTGTCGGGGGGAATTACGGCAATCGCAACAAACAGTACTTCGCGGGAGAAAGAGTATCCTCGAGGGGCAGACATAAACAACATGTTGCTGCGAATGACGCTGAGGAGATACTTGGCAGTTTTACGTTTATGGCCAGACAACGTCGCCAGCGTGAAATGCGCGCCGTGGTGGATTGCGTCGCGCCCACCATAAAGTGCGGCATTCTGCGTACGCACGCACATTATAATGCACTCTGCTGTGGACGCTGTTGCTACTGCGGAGGGTCCTCGTTAAAGGGCCGCGACACGCCTTGATTTACGCAAGAGGCGGACGTTGCAGCAGCAGAGGCGCGGTGCAGTGCGATGCGATGCGGGGCCCCCATATTCCCGGTGACGTCATCGCTCTCCGGTCAAATGGGGCACAGGAACTTCCGGCTTCCGCTCGGCTCTTGCTGGAGACTAAAATGGCGTTCGTGTCACGTGACGTCCCTTGCTCCCTACGCGGTGCGATCTTTGTCTTGAGTGCCAAATATAATAAAGCGTTGCGAAGATTAAATCGCAGCTAAATAATATTGTCTAATGAACACTATAAATCTGAGAAAGCGTTTCAATGTCCATAGCTTGGTTTTAAGTTATCATAACTCAGCCTAGTTCTATAAAAGGATGTAATTTATAAATAAAATTTGAACAACATTACCAGCACGTATAATATTCATAAATTAACAACACGTCTCAATCCGGTAGATACGAACTACACAGTCTGCCCCGAATAATTGTGACAAAAAACATTTTACCAATGTACGTTATCCAAGATAGAACCGGTAAACTCTTTAAATAAATTCGAGGTTAACTCGAACTTAAAACAGCATAACACATTTTAAAATTTTATTTTTGTGTGAAATCACAGCCTCAAGGTGTTTTGAGAATGAAAACATGGTCCAAGTAGGCTGTATTATTCTTATTATCCGTACATTCGGCCATTTTCAACCAGGGGTCATTTTCAAGCACATATGTTAAGCTTCCAGCTTCATTCCACATTATATTACCAGCGATTTATTGGAATGTCAAATGACGTTGGGAGCTGAAGATATTTGCTTGAAAATGACCCACCTTTGAAACAGCCCAATTGCAAGGATAATAAAAGGAATACAGCTACTTGGACCATGTTTTCATTCTCAAAATACAACACACACATTTTAAAGAAGCCTACGGCATAGCAGATGGCTTCGGATAACTGTTCACATAGTCTACACACTAAGGTGCACACCAGATAAGTCCAACAAGCGCCTGTTACTACGGCTCACTAAAGCCACTTTGCCCAGAATTCTGACTCTGAGCCAGCCGGTTCTAAATCTTGTGGCGGAAGAAATTTACACAAACAGTATCTGCCTCGCGAGATGTTTTTACTAGTCACCCCATCTTTTCTTTCGCACACGTCATGCAACGCAAGCATTATACCACTCTATACACACATTCAATATGTCACTTACACTCCATACATACTGACGCTATCATGGGAAGTGTAGTGGATCCGCGAAATCTCTCAACCTACAGTTTCGTAGTATTTGTTATACTGCCTTAGGCAGCCGTCTAGGGCATGGAAAGTTACGGGATGTTAAATTTTGGGCGTAAACCCTTAACGGTTCAGCGTGTCATTCTGTGATGTAGCCGTTAGTGGATTTACCATATTTCAAAAACATTACTCTTGTGGCCACATAATTGAGATTCCTTTGTCCTGTCTTCTCAACAGAACACTAAGAAATACCATGTACAATATTCAGATATGTCAAAAAGTTATATATAAATTAAAAGTAGTGTAAGTAGGCTGTTTATGTTTTCTCTATGTAAGTAGGCTGTTTAGGTTTTTTATTGGTAACGCCACCTCTGTATGACAATCACTGGCTGTGCTGTGGGCAGTCTGTGTCTGCTTTGCATTGTTGTAATACTCGCCATTGTAGTGTTAGGCAGCTGGCTGTGAACAGCGCGTAGCGTTGCGCAGTTGGAGGTGAGCCGCCAGCAGTGGTGGATGTGGGGAGAGAGATGGCGGAGGTTTGCAATTTGTCATGAACTGATATATATATTATGACTTGTGATGATATTAAGGTAAATACATTGTTTGTTCTCTATTAATATCTTTCATTTGCTAACTATCCCTATCAGTAGTTAGTGCCTTTAGTAGTTTGAATCTTTTATTTAGCTGGCAGTAGTGGCGCTCGCTGTATTGCAGTAGCTTGAGCAGCGAAGATTTTTGTGAGGTAAGTGATTTGTGAAAGGTATAGTTTAATGTTTGTCAGGGCCATTCTTTAGTAGGGAATTTTGAAAGTCAGATTGCGTTGCGCTAAAAATATTGTGTGTCAGGTTAAGCACAGTCATGTATAATTGTTCAAAGGGTACGTTTCATATGGCGACCCTGCCAGGATACCTCACTGGAATCTTCTGATTTTTTCTTGTAGTTTGTGTATTTAGTGTAGCTTTTGTTTATTGCTAGCGCGTAATTGTAGAGAGAATCTCCTTTGTAGTTGCAGTCTTTCATTGTTGTACAGTAAAACAGTTGTGGCATGCATGTAGATTTGCACCAAGTATTTCGCAGCTGCGCTTGCAATTAACTAGATATTATTTTCAGTGCTATGTTAATGTGTTCTCTTATTTTTGATCTTCAAATTGTGTTTTTCTGTGTTGTCGTGTGAAATACTGTGACAATAATGGCGTGTGAAAAACGTAATACTAGGCTCCAAAGTAAACTGAGAAATGACAGTGAAAATGAAAGCAGTGTGTTAGCGCCACCGAGTAATGAATTAGCTGATGTTCAAAGTAGTAATTTGGTAACTGTTCATAGGGAAATGGAGCAGGCGGCAAACAATGGCGTGGACAGTGAAACAATTAGTGAAGAGGGACGCATTATCGATCGATCGGTCGGCAACAGCTTGCCTCAGGAATCGGGAATGTCAGGACACAATTTTGCAAATACTGTAGATTCAGGTTTTGCGTCCTCACCGTTTTCTCAAATGAGTCAAGACACATTTTCCGCTTGTCAAAATGTGAATGTTGCCGGTGCAAATTCACTGCCGAAAAGCACTGAGGAACATGTTTCAGACACCAATGCATTGTTATTACAGTTAATGCAACAAATGGGACAAAAGCTTGAAAAGTTAGACACAATGGAACAAAATCTTCAAAAGTTAGACACTACACTTGAACAAACACGTGTAGATTTAACCACTGAGTTACATAACATCGAATCGAAATGTCAAAAGGTCTGTAATGACGAAAAAACTCAAATTTGTGAGCATTTTCAACCTATTTTTTCGCGGCATGAAAATGCATTACGGAATCACGAAGCAGCCATAAAAGAACTGCAAACTATTGTTCATGAAAATCATGAGACCTTGCAAGCTAAATTTGACTCAGTTGCATCTACCGATTCGGTTACGCAACTTGCAAAAACTCAGGAAAACTTAAAGGACACAGTAGATACTCTGAAACTTGGTTCAGAAAAACACACTGAGGAAATAAGTACACTATCGCATAAAGTAGCCGAACTTTCAGATCAGTTCACTAACTTATCTACAAAGGTAGATGATGATCTGAATGACACAACACCTGTAGCCTTCACTGACACAGAAGAGTATGAACAAATTAGGAAATTCAAACAAAATCAGAATCAAATTAATACGCAACACCAAAGAGAAATCCGGGAAGTACAAGATCAGCTGACACAGGTAATACAAGAATTACGTATTTCAGAGAACACTCGCGCTCCAATACGGGAAGAGGGACTTAGAAACACGGAAAAGCTGCAAAATAATAACACAGGGCATTTCGGAAGTAATGAAAGAAATTGGGAATGTGCACCGAATTTTGAGATGGAACGGCCGACACGACCTAACAATGACCGATATGCGACTCGCCGACATGATGATTTTGACTATAAGCTGTTCATTACTACACGTAAATTCAAAACATTTAAGAATTCTGGCAACGACATTCATCCACAAGCATGGCTCCATCAATTCTCTCATTGTTTTCCTCCCAACTGGTCGTTGGAACACAGATTAGAATTTATGTGTGGCTACTTAGAGAATGAACCAGCTGTAAGAATGCGATCGGTAATTCACGATTGCCACAGTGAAGGAGAGTTTTACCATGCCTTCCTCTCAGCATATTGGTCTCAAGCTACACAAGACCGTGTAAAACATAGCATCATGATGATGAAACACTTTGAACAATCTGAATTTTCCAGTCTTGTCAAATATTTTGAAGACATGTTGCATAAGAATCAGTATCTTTCAAACCCATACAGCCCCTCAGAACTCATCCGCATTTGCTTACTCAAATTGCCTGAACATTTACGACATATTATTTTAGCAGGACGTTGCAAAGATGACATTGAAGCATTTCAGGGTCTGTTACAAGAATTGGAAATTGACACTGACAATCGGGGAACGCGGAAACAGGAGCACAACAATTACAGGTCACATCTGTCACAATTCCACGATGAAAGAAATAATAACTGGACACGACAAGGCTATTCTCACAACACATATCGTGACCAAAACAGACACCACCCGTATGACAACCGTTGGCAGAGTAGTAATAGTTACAGAGAAAGATCGCATTTCCGTAGTAATGAATATGACAGAGATAACCATAGAAACAGACAATATGGTAATCAGAACTATTATTATAAAGGGAGACAGAATAATTTCAGACGCAACAGTTCAGCGCGCAGTTACGACTCAGGGAGAAATTCTCCACCACATGACCGACAAACAAGAAACTATGTAAACTACCGACAAAACGACAGACGTGAATTTCATCAGAACTGGCGGGATTCTAACAGAGCTGGGCCCTCTCGGCAAGGCGAATTCGTAGAAGTTAGGTCTCCTAATCCCAATAACGACGCGCGACAACAAAGAGACAGACAATGACTCGCACAGCAGGCAGCCGCGTGCGGCCGCTGGCTCAGGGAAAAATAACAAAGACGCTAGCCTTGAGAAAAGATTTAGCATTCTTTACCGATGTAAACAACATGATAATTGCTTTGAAGTTGAAAGTCTGCGTACTAGGAAGAGTAAAGGATTGCACCACACTTCACATGTAAAACCGCTTACTGAGAGATAATCTGCTTTTTAACTTTGTCATTGCCATAAAACTTTTCACTTCACATTTCTAGTATGCTTTGTCAGACTTAAGAAACTGTTAACATGCAACAATGTTTGAAGTTAAATATCCAGTCTAGAACCTAGGGAACATTTAAACAGAAATTACGAATGCATTGTTATTGTGAACAGGAGACACAGTGTTATTGTGTGTGTACATTCTTGCTTGTTAGTTGCACGATTATGTAACGACTATAAGGCTCACATACTTAGAACATACCAGCACTGCTAATGAAATTTTCATGCAACATTTTGGTTTGCTTGAGAGTGGATCCTGGATTTGAGGTGCTTTCTGTGAAATGCCAGATGACACAGTGGTTAGTTTATGTGACAGCTACACGATTTTATCACGACGCTGCTAATGCGTGACAATTTACAATGTTGCTTTTGCGGTGTTTCTGTTTTATATCTGCACAGTTTTTCTGTATTATTCCGGAAAGTAAAACATGTTTTAGTAGTAACTTTTATGGTGTAGCTACAAGGAGACAGCCTTTTCTGTAGCACAACAATACGTTACAGCACAGTACTTTCTTCATCACAACAATAAGCGTAATAACTACGATATCTATACACAAAGCATTTTACTTTTGTTTATCATGAGGTAAGTACATTGACTTTAGCAGAACTTTGCTTACAGAGGACGATAACTACGACAGTTCCACAGAATTATCTTACAGCAAGACGCGCATTTAGCGCTACAGGACACGCATTTGAGTGATTAACCTTATACTTAAAACACTTATTTTCAAAGATTTTTTAATTACAAAGAAAGCTTTCCGTGATACATTTCATTCCATTGCTGTAATTTGTAACACCTGAGGGTATAATTACATTTATCCTCAGGGGGGTACACGCTTACTTTGTGTACCATGTGTTTGGCAAGCACAAGGAGCCCTAGCTAATATGGTATTTGCTTATACAACTTTACACATCGGTACCATATTTCTCTAACACACAAATTACACAGCTATCTGATCCTTTAACTGAGAGATAAACATGTTTTTTACTACATCAGTGACAGATGTTTACGCAATTACACCGTTGCATAACTTCACACTTATGAAACTGTATTTTGTCTGTACTTTGTAAACTGTTCATATTTTTTCGGAATCATTGTGATACTATGAGAGCTTTGAATGATGTATTTGGTATGGGGTCATGATTTTTAAAGTACGTTTCAGGCAGATGACACTATTGACATGAGCAGAGAATTTTTTTAGGCTTAGAAATTATTGGAGGAAGTTACGACGATTTTGAGATTTGACTGAAGTGTTATGATGTTATTATTACGACGACGATGTGTATTATGTTGTTGAGGAATGTTTATTATGCTACGTATTTCTCATGATGAAATATTGAAGAAGTGTCGACGAATATGTATATGTACAATGAGGTAAGGAATAATGAGTAGTGTTTAGGGACTCTGATTTATGAAAAGGATGTTGGAAACCAAGAAACGTACTTTAAGAGTTATGAAATGTGTGTGTATATTCGTGAATGTATTACAATGCAGACGAAAATTTTTTTTGGACACTGTTATATCAATAGCATTTTGTTTCTACAGATTTGTAACGCAAATTCTTGACCTGTGAAGTATTTTTATGTGAGACTGTCTCTGTAGCGGAAACTGCTGTCGTAAATATTTCCGTAAGAAAGTTAACGGACCACCTACACATAATGCGTCGTGGGCACCCAGCTGTGTCAGACGCCTGGAGAAAAAGCCATTAGCGCGTGCCTTTCAGAGCACCGGAAAACACCTGGAGAACAAGCCATTAGGGTGTGCCTTTCATCGCTAATGCGACACCCTCGTTACTTGAAAACATATGATTACTCGCACTTTGTGCTAATTGCTGAAATGCTTATGAATTGATGGGAAATATTCGTACATCTGCACACCTGATTATGACAAGTGTCTTTCTATGAGAGTTGAGAGCTACTGACTTACGAAATGCCACATGACTATTGAATGATGTTTTTATGCTTTGGTTTGCGTAATTGCTTATTTCACTTGATATCTGGTTTCCAGCTGTGTTGCAGCATTGCTTTTATAAAATGAAATGCATTTGCTAATGTGAACACATTCTGTCAACAGATCTATTAAATAATTATTTTATGATCCACATTCTTTAAAAAAGGAGCACTTGGAAAGGAAAGAACAATAAGAAGGAACTAGTAACTGCATTCATAATTTTCTTTTCAAGTAATTGGTAACTTTTTGGTAGAATAACTTCTTGTGGTGCACCACTTTAATTACATAGACATTAAGATGTGAATATACATTTCCCTTATCTGCATTGTTGTTTAGTGTAATATTTTTTCTGCTTGCGCTATGTCATGTTTAGGTATAAGTTGCTGCTGTTTGCCAGGCATAGTGTTATTGAATTTGACTTTTGCTCATTTATGCTGCTAGCTTTGCCAATTTGCATTTTTTGCATTGCTGTTTGTGTTGATTTGTTATGTGATGCTGCATTGCCTCGTCCCTTAGTTTAGCATCTGAGCTCAGTAGATTTAAGTTAGCTTAAGAGGGGGTAGCCTCTAAGAGAATGAGTTGCGATGAATTGGAAGAAATGCATTGAGAAAACAGGTTTAGGTAGGATTTTCTTGGAAATAAATGTTGAGGTAAGAAATGTATGAACATATAAATACAGAAAGCATGCTTAGATAGAATTTTTTTTGGTGGAAACAAAGGATGAAATAAGAGGAAAGATATATGAAGTTTTGGGTTGGACTGCAGTACCAAATGTTACACTGAAAACGAACCCTGTCCTTTCCTATTGGTGTTATCCCACTATGTGTTTGTGTACCCTTGAGTATTTGTTTTCTTCCTGTCTCTGTGTAGTTTCATAGAATTTTTTTCTATTAATATTAAGCTACATTCACTATGATGAGGAATACTGTTATCCTCAAATATAATTGGCATTAATAATATGTTATTTACCTTATAAATATGCTTACACATTATTTATTCTGTTTAATGCTCATGTGTGAAGTTGATGTTTCAAAAGTTATTCTGATCTTTTATGTATGTACTCATGTCATAATTCCTGTAACACTGACGTATATGTCTATTTCTATTCTTTTGTAAAGCCTGTGTTACTGCAATTGTTATCTATATTGCTATGTTTTTAATGATGTATTTTGTACCTTTGTAATTGTATTCTTATGTTATAAAATTGTAATTGTTACCAGTTCTTCAAATTAAGTTACATTTCACTGCACACGTTTCTGTTGGTCATAGTATATGGACAATATGTGAGAAGTAGGGACTGTTAGTGTTTGCACGTGTGTTAATGATTCAGCAAGGGACTGGATAACAGCATTGCTGGTTCTAAGGACAATTCCAAAAACTTTGTGAGTGCACAAGTGGTGGTTGTTACCAGTTCTTCAAATTAAGTTACATTTCACTGCACACGTTTCTGTTGGTCATAGTATATGGACAATATGTGAGAAGTAGGGACTGTTAGTGTTTGCACGTGTGTTAATGATTCAGCAAGGGACTGGATAACAGCATTGCTGGTTCTAAGGACAATTCCAAAAACTTTGTGAGTGCACAAGTGGTGGTTATGGACTTGCTACATTATCCGCAAGACTCTTCGATGGTGATTGTGCACCTGCACAGTCGCAGCAGATGGCTGCTGGCCATCTCTACAAGGACTACAGTGGGTCTACCTCTTTGATGATCCATCAATACCATTATCTCTACAAGGACTGCAGTGGGTCTGCATCTATGATGACCCACCAACGCCATTATTTCTACAAGGACTACAGTGGGTCTGCATCTTTGATGACCCACCAATACCATTATTTCTACAAGGACTGCAGTGGGTCTGCACCTCTGGTGGCCCACCAATACCACAATCTCTACCAGGACTCCAGTGGGTCTGCTCTGTGATGACCTACCTACCAATATTCTTCCAAACTTCGAATAACTCTGCTGTGGGTTTGCTCTGTTGTGGCCCATTATCTGTCTGCATGTCGAGAGTCAGCACTGTCTTTCCGTTGGAAGGTCAACACTACTTCTTCAAGACTGCATGGAAATCCACTACTTCTATGTGCATTTTCTTTTACTGCTTGGACTTTGAGAAAAACTCTGCATTTTTACTGTGATGAACAATGTGGACTGTCTTTATGGACTGTGAGAAATTTTGATCTTTTGACCAACATAATATTAATAAGTGTGTGCATTTTATATCTTTGTTACTGTAATTGTGAAAAATTTTTGTCAAATCTGTATTGGCCAGTGCCCAACACCATTTGTAAAAATTTTTGTGGGGAGCATGGGGGCTATGTAAGTAGGCTGTTTATGTTTTCTCTATGTAAGTAGGCTGTTTAGGTTTTTTATTGGTAACGCCACCTCTGTATGACAATCACTGGCTGTGCTGTGGGCAGTCTGTGTCTGCTTTGCATTGTTGTAATACTCGCCATTGTAGTGTTAGGCAGCTGGCTGTGAACAGCGCGTAGCGTTGCGCAGTTGGAGGTGAGCCGCCAGCAGTGGTGGATGTGGGGAGAGAGATGGCGGAGGTTTGCAATTTGTCATGAACTGATATATATATTATGACTTGTGATGATATTAAGGTAAATACATTGTTTGTTCTCTATTAATATCTTTCATTTGCTAACTATCCCTATCAGTAGTTAGTGCCTTTAGTAGTTTGAATCTTTTATTTAGCTGGCAGTAGTGGCGCTCGCTGTATTGCAGTAGCTTGAGCAGCGAAGATTTTTGTGAGGTAAGTGATTTGTGAAAGGTATAGTTTAATGTTTGTCAGGGCCATTCTTTAGTAGGGAATTTTGAAAGTCAGATTGCGTTGCGCTAAAAATATTGTGTGTCAGGTTAAGCACAGTCATGTATAATTGTTCAAAGGGTACGTTTCAGTAGTTTTTACTCTTTCTCATTCCAAAGCACTTACTTTAATTTGTATCTCAAAATTTGCTTTTTCTCTATATATGGTAGTTAGTTCTTGTTAGTTTAATTAGTAATTATATGGTTACTGGCATTATTAACAGCGTAGGCAGATGATCGTTTAATGCGTCAGCGTGTTGTACCGAAGTTCGTAGGCTTCCACGTCCAAATTTCAATCAAATTCTTCCTGGATGTTGATGACGTCATACTGTCAAAACTTTTCGGCCACTATTGTATGGCTTTGCTCATCCTTCACTTAGCCTAGTTCGTTCGATAATGAGAACGCCTGGATGCACCTAGGCTGAAAACTTCAATAAATCAACTTTTGCTACTCATTAGGCACAACATAAGCACATAGAGAACATCTTTCAAAAAGAGTTACACTTAGTACATTTAGTTTACAGAATGAATTCAGAAGAATTTGTTAAAAGAATTAGAAACATAAAACCATATCCTCTGTACTCTTACTACACACCTGAACGCCCCACTGTAGTTAAGAAACCAGATGTTCTTCCTACCTTTCAAGTACCTGCCACAATTTTGTGTCGATAGACGAAATATTTACTGCCATAGCTCAGCTTTGTTAATTAGCCAACAAGAAATATTAAATACTATTACTATAAAGAAAAAATACTCCCCTGCGCATTACTACTAGTTTAAACAAAGGACAAGTATAATGTTGTTTATAAGCTGGGCTGAGAATAAGAAGTTTTGCAATAAACAGTAACAGGCACAGTAACTGTACAAGCATTCCATCGTTGACCCATCTTGTTCTTTGTAGAGTGCACCATATCATTTTGTTGTAGTGACCTCAGATGTAAATATTGCAAACGTGAACACTTATCTCCACCAAGTTGTTCTCACTCTGACTCAAAGTTGAGCATATCGACGTATCAAAGAATAACACCTCTATATTATAATGCATAAAATAAAACTTCTTCTCAACTAAATGACACGTTTGGAGCTTACATACGATCTAGAACCTTTTATAAACCACATAATCATGGATATTTTGTTACATAATAGGATAAACATGTGAAATTTTCCAGGAGAAATCCTCGCTGCCGCCTGTGAGTCTTGCCCAGAAATTATAGTGGCGGTGAGATAAATTTTTCATTCAAAAAGCGTTGCTGGTTGCAGTTTATTTCGTCAGTGATATTACCAAAACAGTCTGCGGTGTTCACAACTCATCATGGGTAAAATAATGAACTTCATGGAAATTACGTACCAAAATTCGCTGGATCAGATGAACTGCATATTCAGACGAATAAATTCTCTTGGTGCTACGTAAGGATACATCTTCGACGAGAATCTTCGAGCATGGATTTATTTCCTCTCGACAGAATTAAAATCTGATATTTCAGGTCCAGTTTGTCGCTATTTTCGTTTATCAGTATAATAATCTAAAAAACTTTCTCCAGAACTGATATACTGCATATGTAAGAGGGTGTTGCTTGTATGGTATGTACGTCATGCGCCAATTTAAAGAAAAAGCGCTAAGTAGTGTTAATAATTACTAATCTCACCCTGTGACAGGCTATTTCGCGCAGGGACTGCTGGGAGCTTACTGCAGTACTACATTCGCAAAGACAGTTGACACTCGGCGCGGTGGCTGATGGGAGCGGTCGCAAAGGCATTTCCCATTTACAGTCGCTCCCTTAAGCCACTGCGCTGAGTGTCGACTTTTTATGCGCGAATATTAAGTTGACACTCGCCGCGGCGGCACATGGAAGCGACCGTCAACGGAAAATGTCGTTACGGTCTCTCCCATCAGCCACCGCGACGAGTGCCATGTTTGCGCGAATAGTGTTGCACAGTTCCCAGCGTTCACTGCGCGAAGAGCCGAACTACGGTGCGCGTGTGGTACGCGTAGCGAGTTTATTTCGCCCGTTGCGGTGTCAACCTGGCTGTGTCGGCTCGGATGGAGGTTTGCCGGCCTGCATCCTATCCTTTGTCCATTGTGGCAGCGGCGCGTTCGGGGGCCCGGCTGTGGGGGCAGCCTCCTACGTGAGCAGCCTGCAGGACCCAGCATCCAGAGCCCGCCCCCACAGCCACCATTGTCCTGCCCGCGATGAGATACTTTGTGACCCTCTGCTCTGCGGATTGCCTGCCATATCTAAGGGGAAGGCGACACCGCCAAGCTCTACCCGACGACGAGGAAGGAAAAAAAGAAAGTCACGATACAGTGGTGTGCGTCTGACAAATGTGCGACGAATTCAGTTGCGAATGCAGACCTTTTCAGCACTTTTCCCAGGTTGTCAGCCGAAGAGACAATTTTCATAAGCGCCGTCATCATTTCACCAGCTGACGAGCAAGTGAATAGGCGGAACGTCATGTCTGGATAAGGAGATAACGCAAGAAAATTTCGAGAACTTGTTCGTTGTTACTCGATTCCATATCAACGTACGTACAACGCGAGCTGCTGTACAGTTTTGATGGTAACCGTGACTGGATGTGAGGACGTGTCCATACTCTTAAGTTCTAATGGTTCAAATGGCAATGAGCACTATGGGACTTAACATCTTAGGTCATCAGTCCCCTAGAACGTAGAACTACTTAAACCTAACTAACCTAAGGACATCACACACATCCATGCCCGAGGCAGGATTCGAACCTGCGACCGTAGCAGTCCCGCGGTTCCAGACTGAAGCGCCTAGAACCGCACGGCCACCGCGGCCGGCCTACTCTTATGTGATACGTACCACTCACTGCGCAAAAGGACTAACTTGTATGCGTTTTAATGTACTTGCTTTCGTAATTAGAAATGTCTTGACACTTAAAATGTGCGTTTCGTGGAAAACGTTAATCATGAAAGAAAAGAAGATCTTGACAATTGAACTTCAGGCACTGCCTTATACACCTTTCTGAGATACACGAGATTGATGTCTGAAATACTCCTCTGTGATACAGACAAGAGGGACATTGAGCCAATAATTAAATCACTGAAGATTAAGGACTTTCATGGTTATGATGGAGTGTCTAGCAGAATATTAAAGTACTGTGCTGCACATGTTAGCCCTGTATTTAGCCATATTTGTAATTTTTCCTTTAGGAATGGTCAGTTTCCTGAGCGATTAAAGTACTCAGTAGTAAAGCCACTTTATAAAAAGGGAGAAAGGAATAATGTAGATAATTTTAGACCTATTTCTATGCCATCAGTGTTTGCAAAAGTTATTGAAAAGGCTATGTATCTAAGGATAATTAATCATTTTTATATCACACAATTTGCTATCAAATGTACAGTTCGGCTTTAGAAGTCGTGTAACAACTGAAAATGCTATGTTCTCTTTTCTCTGTGAGGTACTGGATGGGTTAAACAAAAGGTTTCGAACGCCTGGCATATTTTTTGATTTAACTAAGGCATTTGATTGTGTTGATCTCAAAATATTGCTCCAGAAGTTGGATCATTACGGAATACGGGGAGTAGCTCACAATTGGCTCACCTCTTACTTTAGCAACAGGCACCAAAAGGTCATTATTCACTATGTTGATAGCGGCTGTGATGTGGGGTCTGAGTGGGGTACTGTCAAGTGGGGGGTGCCCCAGGGATCAGTGTTGGGGCCACTCCTGTTCCTTATTTATATAAATGATATACCGTCTAGTATTACGGGTAATTCTAAAATATTTCTCTCTGCTGATGACACTAGCTTGGTAGTAAAGGATCTTGTGTGCAACATTGGCTCGGTTTCAAATAGTGCAGTACATGAACTCATGGCTTGTAGAAAATAAACTAACGCTAAATCACAGTAAGACTCCGTTTTCACAGTTCACACAATTCAACAAAACCTGACGTTTTAATTTCACAGAATGAGCATATGATTAGTGAAACTGAACAGTTCAAATTTCTAGCTGTTCAGATTGATAGTAAGCTGTCGTGGAAAGCCCACGTTCAGGATCTTGTTCAAAGACTCAATACTGCCATTTTTACTATTCGAACGGTATCAGAAGTGAGTGATCGTTCGACACGAAAAATAGTCTACTTTGCTTATTTTCATTCGCTATTGTCGTATGGTATTATATTTTGCGGTAACTCTTCTCATTCTAAAACGATATTTTTGGCTCAGAAACGGGCGGTTCGGGCAAATAAGTGGTGTTACTTCACGAACCTCTTGTCGACCTCTGTTTACGAGTCTAGGTATTTTGACATTGGCCTCTCAATATGTATATTCCTTACTGTCGTTTCTTGTACCAATATTAGTTTATTCCCAAGAATAAGCAGCTTTCACTCGGTTAATACTCAGCAGAAATCAAACCTGCATTTGGATCGGACTTCCTTAACTCTTGTGCAAAAAGTGTGCAGTATACTGCTGCATCCATTTTCAATAAGCTGCCACTCGAATTCAAAAATCTTAGCAGTAATCCATGCGCTTTCAAATCGAAACTGAAGAGTTTCCTCATGGGTCACTCCTTCTATTCTATCGAGGAGTTCCATGAAAAATTAAGCTGATTTTTATTGTATTGCTGATAGCGTTTACTTAAACTTATGGACTGAGTTTTTTAAGGTTCACGAACATTAATTTTTATCTGTTATTACGTTTATTTTGTAATTTCATGTACTGACACGTTTCATGACCTTGGAGATTTGCTCCTCAATTTGGTCCTACGTAACTTGACGCGTAAATAAAAAATAAATATCATAAATATAACAACAAACACAAATATCGACATTGCACGGAAAACAGTCACAAACGCACACCATGCAAAATCTTCAAAGGAGTGTGTCGTCTATCTGTACACATTATAAATTAAAGTCCCTCACTGCGTTTGTCTGTATGTGAAGCCTAATCTCAGGAACTATTGCAGTGATTTTAATGCGATTTTCACTAATAGACTGATTCACGGAGAATGTTGGTGTATGTAATCTGTTAGCGCTACGCCAGACAAGTTTTCCGATGGTAGATAGTGCTAGCCGTGCGAAGCAAGACACCTCGCTAATTGTTCTATAGTGGTCGAAATAAATGTCGTATATTGCGTTGTTGTGAATACTGGACATAATAAGAAAAAACTGATTCTGTTCTGTGAGGTACAGTCGTAAGAAAACAAAAATAAAGACGATAAACACATTTCCACCTGATACAAACAAAACGTTACAAAAGATTCCACTGTATATACCACAGTTTCTGCACTTCTTACCGAATGCACCAAACAAGCCTGTAGGGTTTTGTTCTCATTTCTCAATAGCGGCCTCTGTGATGCCGTGCAAGGCACCCGGTGCGACAGGACAATCACAAATCCTCGCTTTAGCACGGTCTGTACATTCTTAATGCAGCTATCTGGAGAATATGGAGGCCACTCCATTCGACGGATTCTACGCTCCAATTAGATGTTCACAAGATTGTGACGATGGGAGCGTGTATTATCCATTCGACGGATTCTACGCTCCAATAAGAAGATGCTCACAAGGTTGTGACGATGCGGCCGTGCATTATCGTTCATCAGAGTGAATCCCGCTCCATTATCTCCACCACATGGAGCTACAGTGCGTTCAAGGACTTGCTAGGATGTCATAGCAGCCATCCTCCCACAGATACGGGTCTCGCCAGAAAAGAGCGTTCTGCACCACTGCTGCCTCGTCCACAGAGAGTGGCTTCGTGTCCATGCGACACGAGCGCTATCCGAACCCGATTTTGAGTGTCGATAACTGCACTCTAGTAGCTATTTCGAACTGCCGCCGTAGGTGTGTAACACTGTGTTAAGAGTTTCTGCTTCCTGTTACACGCAGATATGAGTCTGCACACCTGTGGTTTTCCTTCCGCGGCCAGTTCTGTGACGATCCTCAACTGATCCTGCCTTTAGTAACTTGTTCCTCATTCTAGAGACATAACTCTGACTCACAGTGATATTCGCTGCCCCTCCACCTGTCTCATTCCTAGCTTCATTAGAGTGACTATACGGAGCCTCTGATCATACTTTATTGTTGTCGGAACCATCCTGAAGGAACAGAACTCTCGTAATGACGCACAGCACAAGGACTGCAAATTTATTATTTTATATTTTATCGTATGGCAAGGGCCCCCCGTCGGGCAGACCGTTCGCCGCGTGCCGCTCTTCCAATATGACGCCGCTTCGGCGACCTCAAGTCGATGAGGATGATGATGAGGACAGCACAACACCCAGTCCCTGGGGGGAGAAAATTCCCCGGCCCAGCCGGGAATCGAACCCGGGCCCAGAGCATTTACGATCCGTCACGCTGACCATTCAGCTACCGGGGGCGGACGCAAGTACTGCAATGTTTACGGGTGACATGGTTGCCATAGACTGCACATACTGGCCCCTCGCGGTCAAAACATGGACGGTTTCATCTACAATTATATGTATTGATATGGCAATTTATTTTTGGATCACAACGTTCAATATTAAAGTTTCGACAGTATGCAGTATTTATTTTGAACACCGTTTAGACGTAACACAGTAAAATATGTCCACATAAAAGTCCATAAAAATTTCAGGGTGACATTGCCCTTTCTTAAAACGTATCCCATCAGCAACTGTAGTTCATCAAAAGTAATTTAGCATATACCGATCGTGAACGTTGTTAGTGTCATCGTGAAAGCAACACTTGTGAACGGCCGCCCAAAGTCTATGAACAACTTGTCCAGATGCAAACACATATGTAGCGCAAAATTAAAAAAAAAAAGGAATTAATGATTGAAATGGTTAGTCTTAATAAACTCATTGATAGTGCGGACAACAGTCTAAGCGGAAGCATTACAATAGCGCATAACACTTTACCACTCCCTTAAGTGTCCCTATTGTCTGGTGGACAATGAGACAGACAGATAGGACTGTGAAAAACTCTTCCTCTTTTGCTTCTGCTGGCGTTTCATATACCAACGACTTCATGTAACGCCATAGCAAATAATCTACCGACAACACATCACAGACGATTGTGTATTGTTTTCCAAGGTAGTGTTACCAAGGCCGATGCAGAAGGCAGAAGCAGTTTGCAAGCAGGTGGTTCACACATACTGCTACTTCAATATCTCGCCCTGCTTGAAATATTAATGCCGCGCGGGATTAGCAGTCATGGACTGTGCGGCTGGTCCTGGCGGAGGTTCGAGTCCTCCCTCGGGCATGGGTGTGTGTGCTTGTCCTTTGGATAATTTAGGTTAAGTACTGTGTAAGCTTAGTGACTGATGACCTTAGCAGTTAAGTCCCATAAGATTTCACACACATTTGAACATTTTTTTTTCTTGAAATATTAATTTCCGATCTTTGGTTCCCTGTATCAGAATGTTCTGTTTAGGACCGCACATCATCTCTTAGATTTTTGCCCTAAAGATTTCAGACACTGTTCAGAACTGTACGGAAAAAGTAGTGCTCCATATTTTGAGAGGTAATAGTGTCGACCAAAGCTCACATTCGCCACTGTGAAACACCGCTTCTACTGCAAGTTCTCTGCTTTCTATATTAGAGGTGGTGGAATGGACTAAAAAAATATGCAGTAAACAGGGGCTCTAATATGCCTACCTTAAGAGCAATGAGCACTTCTTCATTGGAACAGATGTATTTCCCAATAGTGACGATGTTAAGGTATTCAATTTGGAGGCCATGTTTACTGCGTGTTTTTGACTTGTTTTTGGCCATACTACCACCTTCCAAAATACGGAAAGCATAGTGTTTTCAGTATAAAACACTATAGATGTGTTTCTCAGTAGCGAAAATGAACAAGTACACTACCGGCCATTAAAATTGCTACACCAAGAAGAAATGCAGATTATAAACGGGTATTCATTGGACAAATATATTATACTACAACTGACACGTGATTATATTTTCACGCAGTTTGAGTCCTTAGATCTTGAGAAATCAGTACCCATAACAACCACCTCTGGCCGTAATAAGGACTTGATACGCCTGGGCATTGAGTCAGAGCTTGGATGGCGTGTACGGGTACAGCTACCCATGCAGCTTCAACATGATACCACAGTTCATCAAGAGGAGTGACTAGCGTATAGTGACGAGCCAGTTGCTCGGCCACCACTGACCAGACGTTTTCAATTGGTGAGAGATCTGGAGAATGTGTTGGCCAGGGCAGCAGTCGAACATTTTCTGTATCCAGAAAGGCCCGTACAGGAATTGCAACATGCGGTCGTGCTTTATCCTGCTGAAATGTAGAGTTTTGCAGGGATCGAATGAAGGGTGGAGGCACGGGTCGTAACACATCTGAAATGTAACGCCCACTGTTCAAAGTGCCGTCAATGCGAACAAGAGGTGAGCGAGACATGTAACCAATGGCACCCCATACCATCAAGCCGGGTGATACACGCTTCCAATGTGCGTTCACCGCGATGTCACCAACCACGGATGCGACCATCATGATGCTGTAAACAGAATCTGGATTGATCTGAAAAAATGACGTTTTGCCATTCGTGCACCTAGGTTGGTCGTTAAGTACACCATCGCAGACGCTCCTGTCTGTGATGCAGCGTCAAGGGTAACCGCACCCATGGTCTCCGAGCTGACAGTCCATACTGCTGCAGACGTCGTCGAACTGTTCGTGCAGATGGTTGTTGTCTCGCAAACATCCCCATCTGTTGACTCAGGGATCGAGACGTGGCTGCACGTTCTGTTACAGCCATCCGGATAAGATGTCTGTCATCTCGACTGCTAGTGATACGAGGCCGTTGGGATCCAGCACGGCGTTCCGTATTACACTCCTGAACCCACCGATTCGATATTCTGCTGACAGTCATTGGATCTTGACCAACGTGAGCAGCAATGTCGCGATACGATAAACCGCATTCGCGATAGGCTACAATCCGACCTTTATCAAAGTCGGAAACGTGATGGTACGCATTTCTCCTCCTTACACGGGGCATCATAACAACGTTTCACCAGGCAACGCCGGTCGTTTGTGTATGAGAAATCGGTTGGAAACTTTCCTCATGTCAGCAGGTTGTAGGTGTCACCACCGGCGCCAACCTTGTGTGAATGCTCTGAAAAGCTAATGATTTGCATATCATAGCATCTTCTTCCTGTCGGTTAAATTTCGCGTCTGAAACACGTCATCTTCGTGGTGTAACAATTTCAATGCCGAGTAGTGTAATTATAGCTCTTAAGGTACGCATGTTAGTACCACTGTCTACTGAACACCTTTGTCTCATTTACGTCTATACTACCACTTTTTAAAGTATGGAACACTTTTCGTTTTTATTTTTTAAAAGAACCTGTATACTTTGTAAGAGAACCAAGACCAAAGTGCGCTGCATCATTACAGGCCTTGAAGTACGTACAGGGAAACATTTTTTGGTTGCAATGATAAGGTATCAGCACTCGACAAGCATCGATGCTAATCTGCGGCGACGCAATCATATCGCTGTTTGTTTACGTGGCCACTCGAGTAGAACTTATCGCGCATGACTTTCGTCGTTCAGTGTGCAGGTGAGCAGATAGTAAGGTACCTGGCTTGGCTCTCCAATGAATCACATAGCAAATATTTGCCGTCGTTGCTCAGCGCTTTACAATTTTTCACGACAATGAGTCAGTGAGCGTCAATATATTCATTCCATACCGGATTACTATAGCTTCTTTTATATTCCGTTAACGTCAAATCCATTTGTTGTTGTTGTTGTTGTTTTGGTCTTCAGTCCAAAGACGGGTTTGATGCAGATTTCCATGCTGCTCTATCCTGTGCAAGCCTCTTCATCTCCGAGTAACTACTGCAACCTACATCCTTCTGAATCTGCTTAGTGTATTCATCTCTTGGTCTCCCTCTCCGATTTTTACACCTCTCACTTCCCTCTAATACTAAACTGTTGCCGGCCGGTGTGGCCGAGCGATTCTAGGCGCTTCAGTCTGGAACCGCGCGACCGCTACGGTCGCAGGTTCGAATCCTGCCTCAGGCATGGATGTGTGTGATGTCCTTAGTTTAGTTAGGTTTAAGTAGTTCTAAGTTCTAGGGTACTGATGATCTCAGAACTTAAGTCCCATAGTGCCATTTGAACTGTTTGAACTAACCTGGTGATATCCTGATGCCTCTGAATGTGACCCACCAACCGATCCCTTCTTCTAGTCAGGTTGTTCCACAAATTACTCTTCTCCCCAGTTCTACTCAGTACCTCCTCATTAGTTACTTAATCTACCCACCTAATCTGCAGCATTCTTCTGTAGCACACGTTTCAAAAGCTTCTGTTCTCTTCTTGTCTACACTGTTTATCGTCCATGTTTCACTTCCATATATGGCTACACTCCATACAAATACTTTCAGAAGAGACCTCCTGACACTTAAATCTGTAGTCGATGCTAGCGAATTTCTCTTCTTCAGAAACTCTTTCCTTGCCATCGCCAGTCAACATTTTTTGTCCTCTCTACTTCGACCATCATCAGTTATTTTGCTTCCCTGATAGCAAAATTCATGTGCTACTGTTAAGTTTCTCATTTCGTAATCTAATTCCCTCAGCATCACCTGATTTTTTTTCCACTACATTCCATTATCCATGCTTCTGTTTCAGTTCATATTATATCCTCCTTTCAAGACACTGTCCATTCCGTTCAACTGCTCTTCCAAGTCCTTTGCTGTCTCTGACAGATTTACAATGTCATCGGCAAATCTCAGAGCTTTTATTTCTTCTCCCGGGACTTTAATTCCTAGTCCTAGTTTTTCTTTGGTTTTCTTTGTTGCTTGCTCAGCGTATAGATGGAATACCATCGGGGATAGGCTACAACCTGTCTCACTTCCTTCTCAATCACTGCCTCCCTTTCGTGCCCTTCGAACTGTACTACACCTCCAAGCCCGACTACTTAACGAGAATTTGGGAGGGTTGATGGAGTCATCAACACACGTACAATAAGCTCTCACGAGGAAATGGTCCAATCCGACATGTCGAAACCTATCCCGTAATTTGATTTCTGGAAGAATACAACGAAAGAAATGCGCTGCCAAAATTTTAGCGCCTAAGACTCACTGCAATTCTTTTTACGTCAGGCACACCTGACGAAAGAAATATTAATGCTTTCGGGCACGTCACAGTAATTACTAGTTTCATTTAACGATAATTTTAGTGACCGTGGTGGTCCTGGCCATTGTTCTGTTTATTGTGTTGCATAACGAACGCTCTTAAAGGCAGTTCGTAAAATGTGCCGATGCAAACTGATTATGCTCAAATGACTGAAATTTAAGAATACTGTTCTCGTTATAAATCTCAAATTAGATTGTCCGACAATTTCCCTCAAAACACTTTCCATAGTCGAAAAACATCTTTATCGAAAGTCACAGTCATATCGTCCTCCTCCTGAAAAACAGAGATGTCGTTATAACCAGGCCATTGCCCGCAGAGAACAAAAAGTTCTTTCCGAGTAGGCAGCTGAGGCTAAAAAACAATACCGTAAGATTTTCTCCCTATTGTTGCTCACTAGGACGTTATGGTAAAATGAAGCACTGTTCACGAAATTTTACAGTTAACCAAGTTTGTACCGAGGACTACTGATTCCCTTCGTTACTCTTACGTAATCTCTGGTTCCAACGAAAATATTAAAATCCTATCACTCGTTTTAAACTGATACTCGACGGATTGCTTTATCAAAGGATTGTTTTTGTGCTTAACAATTCTAGTAGCGTATTATCCTATTTTCTTTAATTACAGACATTACTATATTCCCAAAATTTATACCATGTTTTAACAGTTTGGCAGAAGTGCAATAGAGATCACTGGGATTGACGTTCACAGCGCCACACGGCAGATATATGTCTCGTATTTCAGAAGTAAAATATTCAACGAAGCATTATTTACGAATACTCCTGCTCATTACTACGCGGTTTAAACTCTCAATAAAAATTTCTTCGTCTCCGTTTCTTTCTGCAAACACGTTTGATGTATATTTTATGAAGACTGGTAGTTTTTTGTGTAGTCCCAGTGCAACTCGCAAGGGAAAAACCCTCTTGTCGGTTCAATTCGCGCTGACTCAGTGGAAGGCGAAGTTTCGTGCAGTTCTGAGAACACAAAGGCGGTCACGAAGTCGCTGCACGAGAAGCTCTTCACGACAGACAGCTGAAGAAACCCAGGTGACAAGTGCAGCGTGAACCAACTGCCGTTCGCCTTTGATGAGTTCTGATTAAGTTCTTCGTGACTATAGATCATTGTAGCTGACAGATTTCGTTTTCGAGAGACGGAAAGCGCAAGTGGATCGGTACTGACATTCCATTTAATAGAAAAAAAGGACAGGACGCTAAGTACATGTAGTGAAATGTGCACGCAGAAATTCAAGAAAAGGAAATCGTGGACTGTACAGAATAATCACAGTTACCTCGCATCCCGGGCTTGAGGAAAGGACCACTCAAAATCGTAAGAGAAACGAAAAACTGTTGCAGACCTAGAGCAACTTGTGCGCCTAATTGGTTTTCACCTAAAAAGTATCGAAAAACACAGCAACGGTGAAACACGTTCAGATCTCTGTCATCAAAGTCTTTCGCGGCAGCATCCTCGTATGAAGTTTCTCGGTACACCCACTGCATCTCATCTGGGTTAAAACTCGAGCTTTCGAAGATAATCACACCACCTTCTTCGTCAGGAGATGCCTGCCAGGAGCAAAGCATTCCTCCTTCATAGTGCGCTGAAGTTTAACATTGATCGCGGGATGTCGCTTGGTGTTGCATTGCCGGAGTTACGTCATCGGGGAAGTGAGATTCTCATACGGAAATGTGAGATATCAGCAACGAGGCAGTAAAGCCCCCACTCCCTTTACCATTCGCCTGTCTCCTTAAAAACACAAAACACAATGTTTGGTTGTATTCTTCGTCTCAAGTGCTCGTTATCAGGCACCCGTAAGATTGTACTCTCCCTGTTAAAGTTTTTACTCTACATGCGAATTTCTACTGCTTCTTTTATGACCGCGTCGATGCGTGGTAAGTGATCTTCATATTTCCAGAGCTGGTCTTATGACCTACCGTAAAACTGTGTTCCGCTGTTGCTGACGTTGCAACATTTCTTTTCTTCATATGCCGTATGTTCAGCGCAACTTTCTGCTGTGTGCGGATCGTCTGCCCTACATAATTTTCGCCTCATTATCGATGTTTAGAACTAGTTCATCACAAGTCAAATACACACATCAAAAAAAGTTTTGCATCACCTAGGTTCCGAGAGTTCCGGAACCTGTACAGAAAATCGAAATAGAGATCAACATAAACATCATTTCCGTCCTTTTTATTGCTCATGAAAATCACATATTACATGTTGTACCACCATGCAGCGAGACATTCAGAGGTGGTGGTCCAGATTACACACTGGTACCTCTAATACCCAGTAGCACGTCCTCTTGCATTGATGCACGCCTGTATTTGCCCTGGCATACTATCCACAAGTTCATCAAGGCACTGTTGGTCCAGATTGTCCCACTCCTCGACGGCGATCCGCGGTAGATCCCTCAGAGTGGTTGGAGGGTCATGTCGTCCATAAACAGCCCTTTTCAATCTATCCCAGGCATCTTCGATAGGGTTCATGAGTGGAGAACATGCTGGCCACTCTAGTCGAACGATGTCGTTATCCTGAAGGAAGTCATTCACAAGATGTGCACGATGGGGGCGCGAATTGTCGTCCATGAAGGCGAATACCTCGCCAATATGCTGCCGATGGTTGCACTATCGGTCGGAGGATGGCATTCACGTATCGTACAGCCGTTACGGCGCCTTCCGTGACCACCAGCGGCGTACGTCGGCTCCCCATAATGCCACCCCAAAACAGCAGGGAACCTCCACCTTTCTGCACTTGCTGTACAGTGGGTCTAAGGCGCTCAGAATGACCGGGTTGCTTCCAAACACGTCTGCGACGATTTTCTGCTTGAAGGCATATGCAATACTCATCGGTGAAGAGAACGTGATGCCAATCCTGAGCGATCCATTCGGCATGTTGTAGGGCCCATCTGTACCGCGCTGCATGGTGTTGTGGTTGCAAAGATGGAACTCGAGAGTGAAGTTGCACATCATCCACACTATTGCGCACAGTTTGAGTCGTAACACGACGTGCTGTGGCTGCATGAAAAGCATTATTCAACATGGTGGCGTTGTTGTCAGGGTTCCTCCGAGGTAGTGGTCATCCACTGGAATAGTAGCCCTTGGGTGGCCTGAGCGAGGCATGTCATCGACAGTTCCTGTCTCTTTGTATCTCCTCCATGTCCGAGATGCCCGGACACTTCCCTTGTTGAGAGCCCTTCCTGGCACAAAGTAACAATGCAGATGCGATAGAACCGAGGTATTGACCGTCTAGGCATGTTTGAACTACAGACAGCACGAGCCGTGTAGCTCCTTCCTGACTGAATGACTGGAATTGATCGGCTGTCGGACCACCACCGTCTAAAAGGCGCTGCTCATGCATGGTTGTTTACATCTTTGGGAGGGTTTAGTGACTTCTCTGAACAGTCAATGGGACAGTGTCTGTGATACAATACCCACAGTCAACATCTATCTTCAAGAGTTCTGGGAACCGGGTTGATACAAAACTTTTTTTTAATGTGTGTGTAAAAACGCACTGAAGCGCCAAAGAAACTTGTATAGGCATGCGTATTCAAATACAGGGATATGTAAGCAGGCTGAATACTGCGCTGCGGTCGGCAACGCCTATATAAGACAAGAGTCTGGCGCATTTGTTAGATCGGTTACTGCTGCTACAATGGCAGGTTATCAAGATTTTAGTGAATTTTAACGTGGTGTTATAGTCGGCGCACGAGCGATGAGACACAGCATCTCCGAGGCAGCGATGAAATGGGGATTTTCTCGTACGACCATTTCACGAGCGTACCGGGAATATCAGGAATTCACTAAAACATCAAATCTCCGACATCGCTGCGGCCGGAAAAAGATCCTGCAGCAACGACCACTGAAGAGAATCGTTCAATGTGTCAGAAATGCAGTTCTTCGCAAATTGCTGCAGATTTCAGTGCTGGGTCATCAATAAGTGTCAGTGTGCGAAGTATCAACGAAACATCATCGATATGGGCTTTCGGAGCCAAAGACCCAGTCTTGTACCCTTGTTGACTCCACGACACAGAGCTTTAAGCCTCGCCTGGGCCTGTCAACACCGACATTGGACTGTTGATAACTGTAAACATGTTGCCTGATCGGACTAGTCTCGTTTCAAATTCTATCAAGCGATTGGATGTATACGAGTGTGGAGACAACCTCATGAATCCATGGACCCTGGATGCCAGCAGGGGACTGTTCAAGCTGGTAGAGGCTCTGTAATGGTGTGGGGCGTATGCAGTTGGAGTGACATGGAAACCCTGTTACGTGTAGATACGATTGTGACAGGTGACACGTACGTAAGCAACCCATAACCTGCATCCATTCAAGTCCAATGTGCATTCCGACGGACGTCGGCAATTCCAGCAGGACAATACGACACCCCACACGACTAGAATTGCTACAGAGTGGCTCCGGGAACACTCTTCTGAGTTTGAACACTTTCGCTGCCCACCAAACTCCCCAGATGTGAACATTATTGAGCATATCTGGGATGCCTTGCAACGTGCTGTTCAGAAGAGATCTCCACCCCGTCGTACTCTTACGGATTGATGGAGAGCACTACTTCAGACATTAGCCGAGTCTTGTGGCACTTACACATGCTGGGGGGGGGCTTCCTACACGGTATAAGGCAGATGTACCTGTTTCTTTGGCTCTTCAGTGTATAATATACAGCAAGACATGTATTGCAGTTCACTAAAGATGATTCGAAAATAAAAGAAGAGAAAGCACCTGACAACCAAACAAACAGCCTCTGTTTCAATTTTATTTTATTTTTTTAGCTTTTTTCAGCCTAAGGTGTTACATGAGGCTGAATATACAATACGAGAAATCTTTTACAAAACGATCAGTCTCTTTCCTTTAGGTCGTAGGGCTTGTACCTAGTCTTTATTTAGTCGTAGAGAGAAAATTTATACGCTAAGAAAATAATATTAATAAATTTCGCGGCTGAGAATGACACAACATAGACATAAATATGCAAGTGTTCCTTCCCAACAGTCTGTTATAAAGCTGGCTTGATGAACAAAAACATATTAAAAGCCCGACCCTCAAAACAGAGATCAAGTGACTATCCAAATCAAAGGCTGCCACCTAAGTTGCAAAATGCATACACTCGCCGAAAATGTGGAGCCGACAGATGTACGCCGTAATCAAATGGCTCAAATGGCTCTGAGCACTATGGGACTCAACTGCTGTGGTCATCAGTCCCCTAGAACTTAGAACTACTTAAACCTAACTAACCTAAGGACATCACACACATCCATGCCCGAGGCAGGATTCGAACCTGCGACCGTAGCAGTCGCGCGGTTCCGGACTGCGCGCCTAGAACCCCGAGACGCCGTAATCACTGCGGAGCCCTCTCCAGAGGAGGATCCATGCGCCAAAGGGTTGTGGCTTTCGGGACGTGAGCTAACATGGCTTCGACTGGTTGGTCTCAATGACTCCAGCTTGTTTTGTCTCACTCCCAGGATATTCTCCTGCCAGCGAGTCATGATCGTGCTCCTCAACAGCCGTAAGTTTGTTGCTTCGAATTCCAAGTCCGGTTTTTTGTTTTATTTCTTTGTCATCGGTCTTGCTTCCGATGTCCTGTCACACTGGTCACTGTTTCCCAGTTTTCCCTTCCCACGCCGATTCTGCGCAGAAATACTTTCTTAAACAACGATTGAATGCCCCCTTTTCCTATGTTACTCTGCCTCTTACATCCCCCATCTTTCGTCTATCATGCGTTTTTTGCTTCCAGGATCGCAGAATTCGTTCACTTCGTCTTTGACGCAGTTCCAAATTTTGATGTTAAGTTTATCATTTATCACATCTGCGGTACTCATTACTTCAGTTTTTCTTTCGTTCACGCTCGGTCCATATTCTGTGCTCATTATATTTTTCCTACTGTTTTGCACTCCTTTCACACTTCCACTGAGAACAGTAAAGTCGTCATCGATTTTTAACATTGACATTCTGTCAACATGAATTTTAATCCAGTGATGGCTTTTATCTCCTTCATTGCTTCTTCGATGACAGTTTGAGTAGCAGAGGTTTAAGACTTCATCTCTGGCTTACGCCGGTTTTAACTGCTAGGGACGTATAGATCCGTGCATAAAACGGTTCAAATGGCTCTGAGCACTATGGGACTCAACATCTCAGGTCATCAGTCCCCTAGACTTAGAACTACTTAAACCTAAGGACATCACACACATCCATGCCCGAGGCGGGATTCGAACCTGCGACCGTAGCCGCAGCGCAGTTCCGGACTGGAGCGCCTAGAACCGCTCGGCCACCGCGGCCGGCAGATCCGTGCATAGCTGTGGTGCTAACGACATATAGAAGATGCTTCAAAAATACTTTTACAAACTTTGGGAACATATTCCTTACACCAAAACAAGAAAAAATACATATAAATATGTATCTGAAAAACATTAGTTTTCGAGTTATTAAAGAAAATAGACGTTCGATGCCTTTCCAGGTACAATCCAATTTCACTTATCTATGCACGCATTTGACTCATTGTGTCTTTAATGTCGTTGCGGTGCCAATCGTCTGTCATCAACGTGTCCATTGTGTACATGTAGTAATGGTAGTGCGTTAACTAAAAGTGCTCCGTTCAAACGCGACAGGATACTCTTTTCGTGAGCAGGCAGATACGATTTTTATGCACGGTCCCGCGAATGGTAATGGACGCGAGGCTGTAACAGACGGCTTCTCAAGACCAAGGACAGCTGAGTCATCCAACCTTTGGTGCTTTGTAGCATCGCGTAGCCGAAACAGGATCCGAAGTACCACCGTCTATTGATCGAGGAAGAACACGTGTTTCTCGTACGCTGACCGGGAAGAGCGCGTTCTATGGACTGTCAGAGAAGAGCCAGGTATCAGCACACGTGGCACATCACAGAGATCAGCGTGGCGGGTACTTCACAAGCAACTGATGTATCCGTGTCATCTTCAACGTATGGAGGGCTTTACGTCTGTCGATCATTCAACACAAGAGAACTTTTGCCGATGATTTGTTGCACAAACCGAGAATTCATTGTTAGTCTCTGTAAGAGATGGAATAAATTTCACAACCAACGCACGCTGTATGTGGGCAATTGGTACACAACTCCCTCTCTCTCCTACTACTTATATGAACGAAGAACAAATGCTGTAGGGACAGATCGAATGAATAAGAAATAGACACCCCAGCTTGTAGCCAAACAGCAAAGAGGTGAGATGGAATTTACACGAATAGCCACTATGATGGCTTCGAAGTGGCATGACAAAAGAGACATATGTTGACAACATGCCATACAATTGAAGCTGTGAAAATAGACCATCAAACTAATATCCAAAAATTTAAACCAACATGTGCATTATATTACGACCAGTGTACTGGTGCAGTGGACAAATACGACATACCACTTAGCTCAACTACATGTGTGCACAAAACACTGAAATGGTACACAAAACTTTTTTTTCACTTCTTAGAGATGTATATGCTTAAATCCCACGTTATTTACAAGGTTCATACCGGAAAGAATGCTTCAGCCACCGAATTTGATCTCAGCTCCATTGGTGAGATTTTAGTTACATACCACTAAGAAGGAAAGTATCAGAAGGTCGTTAATCAGTCGAGGAAAATCCGTATTGGCTTCCAGGAAGGCACTTTCCAAGCACTGTCAGTAAAACTACAATGACCAGTAAGCAGATGTATCACGTGCAACAAGAACAAGACACGAAAGGAGTCTCGTTACTGCTGTACACGGTGTCAAGTGGGCGAAGTACGACTATATCACACAAAAAACTATCTCATTATAACGTTATCTAGTTTTAGGGGCTTTAACAATAAAGTATCTTGAAAGTCTATTTTATTCTGAGGTCTTATTGATCATAAGAAAGTGAATTTGTGGCTGGTTGCTGTCCTAACACCATCAACATTTCTCCTCAAATAACAGCCACGGTCTCCATCATGTCATCATATGACAAAATTGCATAGTTGTTTTGTTTCATCTCTGATGTTGAATATTTTGAAGAACGCTTTGAGAGTCAGACACAGTTAATATCTTGAAGAAGGAAATGAAAGAGACAAACCTAAGATCTTCCGAAGAGCCACCGTCTCCGCCGTAAGTATAGTAAGTAGCGGTTGGGGGCAGTTTGAAGGTTTTCCGGATCTGAATCTGAGGGTAGAGAAACGTACATCCAATATACTCTTCCTGCGGAATTTTGGATCCATCGGTGTATACACAGAGAAAACCAGGCCACTGAGCTTCAACGAGATGACTGAATTCACTATTGACATCAGCACTTTCCAAACAGGTTGTATTAAAATATTAGAATGGAACAGCTGAGTGTGTAAGTAGGCTGTTTAGGTTTTTATTTTAGTAACGCCACGTAGCGCTCTGTGTGAAAATCACTGGCTGTGCTGTGTGCAATCTGTGGCTGGTTGGCATTGTTGGAATATTCGCTATAGTAGTGTTGAACAGTTGGATGTGAACAGCGCGTAGCGTTGCGCAGTTGGAGGTGAGTCGCCAGCAGTGGTGGATGTGGGGAGAGAGATGTCAGAGTTTTGAGAGGTTACTAAGAGCGGACGATCTGGACGTGTGTCTTTCAGAAAAAGGAAATTTGTAAGACTGGATGTCATGAACTGGTATATATATATATATATATATATTACGCCTTTTGAACACTATTAAGGTAAATACATTCTTTGTTCTCTATCAAAATCTTTTATTTGGTAACTATGCCTATCAGTAGTTAGTGTCTTCAGTAGTTAGAATCTTTTATTTAGCTGGCAGTATTGGCGCTCGCTGTATTGCAGTAGTTCGAGTAACGAAGATTTTTGTTAGGTAAGTGATTCATGAAAGGTATAGGTTATTGTTAGGCACGGCCATTCTTTTGTAGGTATTATTGAAAGTCAGATTGCGTTGCGCTAAAAATATTGTGTGTCAGTTTAGTGTTGATCAGAATAAGTAAAGAGAGAAATGTCAGAGTACGTTCAGTTTTGCTCAGCTGTTTGAAAATCAAATAACGTAAGAAGCTTACCAGCACAGTCATTTATAAATTTTTCTAAGGGGAGGTTTCAAGTGTATGAAGATGTTAATCAAAAAGAGGGCGACGAACATCCTAAGAGGTGACCAAGTGTCAAAGCTGGTACAAACGGCCGGAGCTTTTTTCCTTCTGTAGGAGGCAGTCCATAGCTGGTAAATGCAGTCTCTACTTTGTGTGACAGTACTGTCCATAAAGGCTATCCCTTAAATGTATAATTTGTCTGATAACATTTGGAGTCTAATGCTCAGGGGCATCTCCCCTGCTTCCACTAAATGAGCGGTGACTGGCGTCGATCGTATGGCTCCAAGACGTGTACGAATCGCGAAGTATGGCGGACATGCTGAGTAGTGTGACGTCACAAGTTCATTGCAGGGCCCGTATTTCTCGTGGGTCCCCGAAGTACACCCCCCCCCCCTTCTTACAGCCGTATACCGCAAGTTTATACAGGAACGGAAGGTTCCAAATGATTGGAAAAGAGCACAGGTAGTTCCAGTTTTCAAGAAGTGTCGTCGAGCAGATGCGCAAAACTATAGGCCTATATCCTTGACATCGATCTGTTGTAGAATTTTAGAACATGTTTTTTGCTCGCGTATCGTGTCATTTCTGGAAACCCAGAATCTACTCTGTAGGAATCAACATGAATTTCGGAAACAGCGATCGTGTGAGACCCAACTCGCTTTATTTGATCATGAGACCCACAAAATATTAGATACGGGATCCCAGGTAGATGCCATTTTCCTTGACTTCCGGAAGGCGTTCGATACAGTTCCGCATTGTCGCCTGATAAACAAAGTAAGAGCCTACGGAATATCAGACCAGCTGTGTGGCTGGATTGAAGAGTTTTTAGCAAACAGAACACAGCATGTTGTTCTCAATGGAGAGACTTTTATAGACGTTAAAGTAACCTCTGGCGTGCCACAAGGGAGTGTTATGGGACCATTGCTTTTCACAATATTTATAAATGACCTAGTAGATAGTGTCGGAAGTTCCATGCGGCTGTTCGCGGATGATGCTGTAGTATACAGAGAATTTGCAGCATTAGAAAATTGCAGCGAACTGCAGGAAGAACTGCAGCGGATAGGCACTTGGTGCAGGGAGTGGCAACTGACCCTTAACATAGACAAATGTAATGTATTACGAATACGTAGAAAGAAGGATCCTTTATTGTATGATTATATGATAGCAGAACAAACACTGGTAGCAATTACTTCTGTAAAATATCTGGGAGTATGCGTGCGGAACGATTTGAAGTGGAATGATCATATAAAATTAATTGTTGGTAAGGCGGGTGCCAGGTTGAGATTCATTGGGAGAGTCCTTAGAAGATGTAGTCCATCAAAAAAGGAAGTGTCTTACAAAACACTCGTTCGACCTATACTTGAGTATTGCTCATCAGTGTGGGATCCGTACCAGATCGGGTTGACAGAGAAGATATAGAAGATCCAAAGAAGAGCGGCGCGTTTCGTCACAGGGTTATTTGGTAAGCGTGATAGCGTTACGGAGATGTTTAGCAAACTCAAGTGGCAGACTCTGCAAGAGAGGTGCTCTGCATCGCGGTGTAGCTTGCTGTCCAGGTTTCGAGAGAGTGCGTTTCTGGATGAGGTATCGAATACAGGGTGTTTGGTACGGCCAAACTTTCAGGAAACATTTCTCACACACAAATAAAGAAAAGATGTTATGTGGACATGTGTCCGGAAACGCTTAATTTCCATGTTAGAGCTCATTTTAGTTTCGTCAGTATGTACTGCACTTGTTCGATTCACTGCCAGTTGGCCCAATTGAATGAAGGTAATGTTGACTTCGGTGCCTGGGTTGACATGCGACTCATTGCTCTACAGTACTAGCATCAAGCACATCAGTACGTAGCATCAACAGGTTAGTGTTCATCGCGGGGCAATAGCCGTGGCGCGGTACGTTTGTATCGAGACAGATTTCCAGAACGAAGGTGTCCCGACAGGAAGACGTTCGAAGCAATTGATCGGCGCCTTAGGGAGCACGGAACATTCCAGCCTAAGACTCGCGACTGGGGAAGACCTAGAACGACGAGGACACCTGCAATGGACGAGGCAGTTCTTCGTGCAGTTGACGATAACCCTAATGTCAGCGTCAGAGAAGTTGCTGCTGTACAAGGTAATGTTGACCACGTCACTGTATGGAGAGTGCTACGGGAGAACCAGTTGTTTCCGTACCATGTACAGCGTGTGCAGGCACTATCAGCAGCTGATTGGCCCTCACGGGTACACTTCTGCGAATCCATCCAACATTGTGTCAATCCTCATTTCAGTGCAAATGTTCTCCTTATGGATGAGGCTTCATTCCAACGTGATCAAATTGTAAATTTTCACAATCAACATGTGTGGGCTGACGAGAATCCGCACGCAATTGTGCAATCACGTCATCAACATAGATTTTCTCTGAATGTTTGGGCAGGCATTGTTGGTGATGTCTTAATTGGGCCCCATGTTCTTCCACCTACGCTCAATGGAGCACGTTATCATGGTTTCATACGGGATACTCTACCTGTGCTGCTAGAACATGTGCCTTTACAAGTACGACACAACATGTGGTTCATGCACGATGGAGCTCCTGCACATTTCAGTCGAAGTGTTCGTACGCTTCTCAACAGCAGATTCGGTGACCGATGGATTGGTAGAGGCGGACCAATTCCATGGCCTCCACGCTCTCCTGACCTCAACCCTCTTGACTTTCATTTATGGGGGCATTTAAAAGCTCTCGTCTACGCAACCCCGCTACCAAATGTAGAGGCTCTTCGTGCTCGTATTGTGGACGGCTGTGATACAATACACCATTCTCCAGGGCTGCATCAGCGCATCAGGGATTCCATGCGACGGAGGGTGGATGCATGTATCCTCGCTAACGGAGGACATTTTGAACATTTCCTGTAACAAAAAGTTTGAAGTCACGCTGGTACGTTCTGTTGCTCTGTGCTTCCATTCCATGATTGATGTGATTTGAAGAGAAGTAATAAAATGTGCTATAACATGGAAAGTAAGCGTTTCCGGACACATGTCCACATAACATATTTTCTGTCTTTGTGTGTGAGGAATGTTTCCTGAAAGTTTGGCCGTACCTTTTTGTAACACCCTGTATATTGCTCCCCCTACTTATACCTCCCGATGAGATCACGAATGTAAAATTAGAGAGATTCGAGCGCGCACGAAGGCTTTCCGGCGGTCGTTCTTCCCGTGACTCGTACGCAACTGGAACAGGGAAGGGAGGTAATGATAGTGGCACGTAAAGTGCCCTCCGCCACACACCGTTGGGTGGCTTGCGGAGTATAAATGTAGATGCAGATCGCAAACGCGTGCGCGAACTGCTATGGCGCACTCAGCAGTGAATGTGCTAACCCTAGTACTTCTCTCTTGGTGTGTCTTCCATTTTTATTCCCCGATGTCGATAAGAATATCACCTCCTTCCCAAGCCCCGGTCCAAGGTGGCTCACTGAAGTTTTGAACCTCGGTGCTTCCGGGTGCCATCGGCTCAGCCACGACATCATCTCGCTCGCTGATGGTCCGCACTTGCACAGCACGCTTTCAGTCCAGCGCTAGAGGCGAGCGGGCAGTCGGCTGGAGTCTCTTGGGTGCCAGCACCAGGCAACCCAGCTGCTGGGAGTCGGGTAACGGAACTCGGACTGCAGATAAGGCGGCTGCCGTGCTCTGCTGCCCCCTCTGCGAGTGGCCTTTGTTACCGCACAATGCCCCAGACCTCCTCCTAGATATCAGCTAGAAGCATGACGTAGTGCAGTTACTTATTTATTAACTGGCTCAACAGTACAAAGGCGTACACAGAAAGCGTTCAAAAGCGACTGAGTGAAGATAGGTTCATTGTCCGACACAATCACTTATAATTTCAAAAAGTAATTACCTGTTTCGACCGTCACCGCGGCCATCTTCCGATCTACTTGAGAGAATGTAATTAAGATACGTTCAAAAGTTACAGATAAAGTTTTAGGATTATCTCAAAATTAAAAGTGGAAAATAGAACGACGTACCTACTATAAGGTGTAGCGTATCATATTTCTAGATGCGAAGTTTACATTTCAGGCACACCTGCACTAAATAGGGCAATATTTTACACTCAGGGCAACGGCAGCTGGTAAATACACATTCCCTATAACCTCTCAAACAAATTGATTGCGGATTCATGCTAGCCCTTCGTATAGTCATACTGCAGTTTGGCAGCGTATCTACACTACTGGCCATTAAAATTGCTACACCACCAAGATGACGTGCTACAGACGCGAAATTTAACCGACAGGAAGAAGTTGCTCTGATATGCAAATGATTAGCTTTTCAGAGCATTCACACAAGGTTAGCACCGGTGGCGACACCTACAACGTGCTGACATGAGAAAAGTTTCCAACCGATTTCTCATACACAAACTGCACTTGACCGGCGTTGCTTGGTGAAACGTTGTTGTGATGCCTAGTGTAAGGAGGAGAAATGCGTACCATCACGTTTCCGACTTTGATAAAGGGCGGATTGTAGCCTATCGCGATTGCGGTTTATCGTATCGCGACACTGCTGCTCGCGTTGGTCGAGATCCAATGACTGTTAGCAGAATATGGAATCGGTGGGCTCAGGAGGGTAATACGGAACGCCGTGCTGGATCCCAACGGCCTCGTATCACAAGCAGTCGAGATGACAGGCATCTTATCAGCAGGGCTGTAACGGATCGTGCAGTCACGTCTCGATCCCTGAGCCAACAGATGGGAACGTTTGCAAGACAACAACGATATGCACGAACAGTTCGAGGACGTTTGCAGCAGCATGGACTATCAGCTCGGAGACCATGGCTGCGGTTACCCTTGACGCTGCGTCACAGACAGGAGCGCCTGCGATGGTGTACTCAACGACGAACCTGGGTGCACGAATGGCAAAACGTCATTTTTTCAGACGAATCCAGGTTCTGTTTACAGCATCATGATGGTCGCATCCGTGTTTGGTGACATCGCGGTGAACGCACATTGGAAGCATGTATTCGTCATCGCCATACTGGCGTATAACCCGGCGTGATGGTATGTGGTGCCATTGGTCACACGTCCCGGTCACCTCTTGTTCACACTGACTGCACTTTGAACAGTGGACGTTACATTTCAGATGTGTTACGACCCGTGGCTCTACCCTTCATTCGATCCCTGCGAAACTCTACATTTCAGCAGGATAATGCACGACCGCATGTTGCAGGTCCTGTACTGGCCTTTCTGGATACAGAAAATGTTCGACTGCTGCCCTGGCCAGCACATTCTCCAGATCTCTCACCAATTGAAAACGTCTGGTCAATGGTGGCCGAGCAACTGGCTCGTCACAATACGACAGTCGCTACTCTTGATGAACTGTGGTATCGTGTTGAGGCTGCATGGGCAGCTGTGACCTGTACACGCCATCCAAACTCTGCTTGACTCAAAGCCCAGGCGTATCAAGGCCGTTATTAAGGCCAGAGGCGGTTGTTATGGGTACTAATTTCTCAGGATCTATGCACCCAAATTGCGTGAAAATGTTATCACATGTCAGTTCTAGTATAACATATTTGTCCAATGAATACCCTTTCAGCATCTTCTTGGTGTAGCAATTTTAATGGCCGGTAGTGTATTTCCCATAAGTGCTTACAGTCGCAGTCATAAGTTAGAACACGAGTCGTACTGCAACATTCTCTCTGTCTTTCTAAGTTCTCAGATAAGAGTTTCCTAAAGCCAAGATCGCATTTGTTTTTAATTATTTACAATCAATCGATTTCGACAGACTGCTGTCATCTTCAGGTCTCCAAAAATGTTTGTTATAAAATGTGTTCATTTGGAATTGGTCCTGATCAAAATGAAATCGTTTTCTAACAAAAATTTGTGAAGACCTGAATATGACAGCAATGTCTGTGGAAACTGATTGTTTGTAAATAAAGAAATTTTTGTACGACCTTGGCTTTGGAAAGTTTTGACTAAGTAAAACCGATCGCTCCGTCTGAACATGACATAATTCAATTAAGTTCTCAGAGATTCAGCAAGATTGCCTTGGTGCAAGCATGGAGATATAATGAGGGGAGACGGCGCTACAAACTTGGATTGTACGTTGCTCTGAAGCCACCGCTGCCGCCATGTTAGATGCCTCAAAACATCAGTAGATTTCTCTGTACGATCGCCAAACCTTAACGTTCTTATTTCTTCTCCCTGAGCTTCCATTGCCTCTCCAAATTTCTCCTTGGCTTCCTTTGGTGCTTGGTCAGTGTACAGACGAGTAACACCGGGGATAGGTTACAGCCCTGCCCCACGTCCTTCTCAAAATGGTTCAAACGGCTCTGAGCACTTTGGGACTGAAGAGCTGTGGTCATCAGTCCCCTAGAACTTAGAACTACTTAAACCTAACTAACCTAAGGACGTCACACACATCCATGCCCGAGGCATGATTCGAACCTGCGACCGTAGCGCGCCCTTCTCAAACACTGCTCCCTTTTAATGTAATTCGTCTCTTATGACTGCTGTCATGTTTCCGTATAAGTTATAAAAGATCTTTTGCTCCATGTGTTTTATCGCAGCTATCTTCAGAATTTCAAAGAAGAGCAACAAACACGAGTAACAGACCAACATGCAATACTTCATGTGTATAATCATCTTGTGATGTTGCACTTCTTCTTGTTATGTCCGTGCTTCCTACGAAAATAGGACGAGGAATTCCGCCTTACGCAAGGCACCTTTTTTCTGTTTTGTTTCACCGAGACATGTTTCAGCCCTTTTTGTGCTATCTTCAGTGGGTTATTTTTATTTTCTAACTGTAAAATTGTTGTTACATATTAACATTTAGCGAAACTTTTGGTACATAATTACAATATTAGGTGAAACAAAACAGGAAAAAGGTGTTTTGCATAAGGCGGAATTCGTCGTCCTACTTCATGTGTATAGTGTATGCTCTAATAACGCAACGTTGCTAAACTGCAACATATACTTTTTCAATAAAAATTGTGTTCCGCAAAGAAACAATTTTTATTGTTTCTAAATAAATCTTCTGCTACCAGTCGAGATTTTCTTTATTTACGTTTCACACGACGCGTTTCGGGAAATGATTCCCATTTCCAAGTGCGTTTTTTGTGTGTATCATGCCATTTCTATGTGATATTGTCGATGTGTGAGAGTCTGCTTCATTTCGTTGACTTTACTGCTATATTTAAGAAACGTGTGATTTTTAGCTGGTTATCGATCGATCTTTTTGTGAAGTTAGTGGCGAAATTTAGAAGAATTTGTACTTACAGTTTTCTTACGCTCCATTTGTGCAGAGTCTCTCACACACTAAACATCACACACAACTTGCTGTACGCTTTAATCATCTAAAATATCATACATAGACAAAACAGTTACAAATAAGTTCCTACAAGCAGTCAACAGAGGTGACATTATAGGTCTTACACAGAGTATGATATGCTTTTGTACAGAGGTTATTTATCTTAACCATTTGGACCATATTTTACTTATATCTATTTTGCATTTGTGCTTACTTCTATTTGTTACTATTTTTATTTAAGTATAATATCAAAACACCTGAAGAAATTAACTGATTCACTTTCAAGTTTTTCGTTTAATATTTTATCTTTATATTTTCTGTAATGTGAATGTATCTCCAGTTCTTCTAGCAAGTCAATTTTATGTCCTTTATGTAGTCGGTGGAGTACTTTGACATTTTGCTCTATTTTTCCAAATGTGTGTCCTTTATCATGTATGTTTGTTGCTATGGCTGATGTAGTGTGTCTGTTGTGTGTGTAGGTTTTAATGTGCTCTGTGTACCTGGAGCTGAAATTTCGGCCTTTTTGTCCTAGGTAGAACATGGAGCATTCCTGGCATGTTATCTTGTATATTCCAGAGTCTGGATATGGATCATGATTGCACTTTATATTATGTATTAGTTTTCGTCGTAGTTTATTAGATATAGAAAACCATTGGGTTGTGTGATTTTTGAAAATATTTGCAATCCTCTGTGTTTATGGCCAATGTATGGGATACTAGAGGTCTATTTTGAACAGTAAATAAAGAAAATCGTGACTGTACAAGAGTATTATTTATAAACAAACCTATTGTTTTCACAGTCATAGGCTTTCAAAACCATTTATAATGGATAAAATCAGAATTTTTGCTGTTGTTCTAACTTATCATGCGTACCAAAGGAAACGATTTTTGCTGTTTTGCTTAAACACAAGTTACCAATATATAAAAACTGGAACGTTTTTATTTCAATTGTCGTATTCTTTCACCCGTGTCAAATTTCTCTCTTAGTTTGTATACTATGGTACTCAAAACTCAAGAACGAAAGTAAGTTCCGCATGGTGTCTCCCTGTAAAGCAACGTAACTCGATAAAACTTGGACCAAACACACGAAGAACTGCTAAAAGTGCAGCACAGAAACTGACAGAAAGAAATACACAATGAGACGAACAGAAATGACACTTTAATCGAAGATAATAATGACAGTGAAAGGTGGGATGGGGTTCTTGATGGGATGTGATGAAGTAATAAGTGCTATCGACAGGGGATGTCAAATTGATTCCATATTTTTAGATTTTCAGAAGGCTTTCGACACCGTTCCTCTTCTAACCAAACTGCGTGCCTACGGAACATCGCCTCAGTTGTGCGACTGGATTCGTGATTTCCTATCAGAAAGGTCACAGTTCGTAGTAATATAAGTCATCGAGTAGAACAGAAGTCATATCCGGCTTTCCTCAAGGGAGTGTTATAGGCCCTCTGTTGTTCCTGATCTATATTAACGACGTAGGAGACAATCTGAGTAGCCGTCTTAGATTGTTTACAAATGATGCTATCATTTACCGTCTTGTAGTCATCAGATGATCAAAACGACTTGCAAAATGATTTAGATGAGATAACTGTATGGGGCGAAAAGTGGCAATTGACCCTGAATAAGGAAAAGTGTGAAGTTATTGACATGAGTACTAAAAGAAATCAGCTAAATTTCGATTACGCGATAAGTCACACAAATCTGAAGGCTGTAAATTCAACTTAATTGCCACTTTTCGCATTACAATTACAAATAACCTAAATTGGAACGATCACATAGATAATACTGTGGGAAGAGCAAACCAAAGACTGCGATTCATTGGCAGAACACTTAGAAGGTGAAACAGGTCTACTAAAGAGACTGCTTACACCACGTTTGTCCACCCTATTCTGCAGTATTGCTGTGTGGTGTGGGATCCGCATCAGGTGGAACTGACGGATGACATCGAAAAAGTTCAAAGAAAGGCAGCTCGTTTTGTATTATCGCGAAATAGGGGAGATAGTGTCACAGACATGATACGTGAATTGGAGTGGCAATCATTAAAACAAAGGCGGTTTTCGTTGCGACGGGATCTTCTCATGAAATTTCAATCACCAGTTTTCTCCTCCGACTGCGAAAACATTCTGTTGGCACCCAAATACATAGGGAGAAATGACCATCACGATAAAATAAGAGAAATCAGGGCTCGCACAGAAAAATTTTAGTGCTCGTTTCTCCTGCGTGCTGTTCGAGAGTGGAACGGTAAAGAGACAGCTTGAAGGTGGTTTATTGAACCCTCTGCCTGGCACTTTATTGTGAATAGCAGAGTAATGACGTAGATGTAGATGTAGCTGTAGATCCATGTTACTTGGCAGTGGCACATCGTGCGAAAGTTTTGAAGACGAATGTATGCTTAGGCCGGTATTACACAATCAAATTTCCTTGTCCAATATCTTTGTCAAAGATATTTGATGGTGTAATAGGGAACCTTGTCAAATGTCGTCCAATATTTGACCAAATCTAGTGCCTCACTGTAGATTTGATCAAAGAAGTCGCTTGTCTTCTGTTCACTGCAATGTTACCACATGGAGCGCTAGCATCGCTGCAGCATTCTGTCGTCTGTAGTGTTTTAATAAACATTGCCAGTAAATACAATTGGTGTGTGCCGACAACTACAAAATTAATAGAGATGTATGAAGCTGATGAGGCGCATTACAGCGTGAGGCACGCTGAATACAAAAATAGATTAAGATGATTGGAGACCTGACCTGACCTAACCTAACCTAACCCTCTCCTGTAGCAAGGAATCGGAGTGTTACAGTGAGCCTGTCGTCTGCTATTGTAGCAGTTCTTAAGTGAATACTGTGCTTTGTGATATTATGAGGATACACTTCATTGAGCACATACAGAAATGTATGCTCATCCGTTCTTAAGTAATTGACGTACGACTTGACGTCCTCCACTATAAGCTCACGTAACAAGTTTTGTTGAATGCTTTTATCGTGTCGTCGTAAAACCCACGGCTTCACCCAGGTATGTTTACTTTTTTTTCCCCGCGTCTCTTCCGCATGTGCACGCAGTGCAATTGTGGTACATGCAACTGCTGCGGTTAATAACTAGTTGTTGTTGTCAGCCATTTTGAACTTTGACGAAAAATATGATGACAGTGTAATACCCCTTCTAGCGCCACGTCAAAGACCTTTGTCAAATATATTTGACGGAATAGTTGATCACATCTTTGCTCAAATCTTTGACAAAGAAATTTGATAGTGTAATACCGGCCTTATGTCAAGTGCAGTGTCAGTGTGGATGGGCGGGTGGGGTGCTGTGCAGACAGCTGTGACGTGGAGACTCCCAGACGGCTGCAGGGCGTCCCCCGGCGGCCCATTCAGTGCTCAGTGGGGCGACGTAACAGTACCCGGTCGCAAAGTGGGACACAGTGCGTACGGCAGACCAGCCGGGAAATCCGTGAGGCCGCAACGCGGCTCAGCTCGCGGCGAAACACTGTGCGTGTTGCGCGCTTTTCAGCTGTTTCCCACGACGGGGGGCGTTTCCGTTCCGGATTGGGGCCGATTCACACTACACGTCAACGGACCTTCGAGTCACGTCATCTTACGTCACGTCACGTCACGTCACGTCCATTCGTTTAGCCCAATACCGAACTGTGAGGGTGATTTCATGAGATACCATCCGTGGTACTAAAAGTCGAAGACTTGACAAACTAACAACGGTAAAGTTTATTAACGGCCAAAGCAAACTTAATAACGTATGTTCTTGATCAGTTTTGCATGAAAAATTACTGGGAAATGAAACAATATTTGAAAACACCAACATTTATTTGCTAGCGAAAATATATACATACAAACTTAATAAATAATATTTTTATGGAAATAAAGAGAGCCTCTTTACTAGAGCCATGTTTTTTTCTTCCTTGCGTATCTAATAACGTCACGGATAACTGCAATGTTCTCCTTCGTTAGAGCTGAATTTTTCACTTAAAATGTTAGTTGCCGAAAATTGCTTCATCAGCTTACGTTCCTATTTATAGGCAGTGTAGGAGTTAGCTTAATTCTTTTATGTTTACACCCGTACTCTGCAAAGCACTGTGAAGTGAATGACAGAGGGTGCCTCCCATTCCTTTCACGTATGGAGCGGGTGAAGAATGATCGTTTAAATACCTCTGTGCGTGCTGTAATCAATATAATCTTGACTTCACGAACACTGCGTCAGGGACACATGGGGGAAGGGGCGTGGGGTGGAGGGGGTCTGCAGTATATTCCTAGAGTCGTCATTTAAAGCCAGTCTTGACACTTTACAAGTACACTTTCTCGGGATAGTTTAAGTAGTCAGTATGGCCAGAAATTAATAATAGTTTACGTTCATCTCCAAGAGCCTGCCAGTGCAGTTTCTTCAGCGCCTCTGTGACACTCTCCCACGGGTCAAACAAACCTGTGACCATTGGTGTTACCCTTCTCTGTATACGTTGAATATCCCCTGTTAATTATTGTAAAGCCTAAATAATTTTTCGCTTTCAGATATCTGACCTCGCTTGTGGAAGAAGAGCCAACTGAAAAAAAAACCTCCAAGTCCTCATGGAGAATTTGTAATTTGCCACGAAATCAAAGGAAGTAATAAAATGGAGATTAAGAAGACTCAAAAGCACGCAGTGGCCTAGCAAGAAAACTGAAAAGTAAATGGCAGCCTGAAATCCGCGACATGTTCGCGTGTAAAATGACGGTTACCTATCGTGACAGTAAAAAATCTATGCGGGACACTGGTTTCAACCCGATAATTCTCCATATCGAGAGTAGTTGGCCAGACCTTTTACGTCATCCGATCTAGTCTCCGAGCGCCCGAATCCTCCGTTTTTGTCTTATCCGTTACGAAACACTTGACGAAATCCCGCGGCTGTTAAAACAATAGGTTTGTTTGTTACACAGTAACAGTTGCCAAGTAACGATTTTCCCTTATTAATTTTTTGCATGCTGGTATTGGAGTAATAACTCTCATTAATAAACGCGTTATGCGTGAACTGTGACACCTTAAAGCGTGATTATTGCCACGTGTGCGCTGGTGACTGTGCTGTAATATAAAAACGCGAAATTTTGTTAGTACTGAAATCATAACAAAGATATCTACACCGCGAGGAAAAAAGAACGCAATACCGTCAAGGACTGTGTGCAATGGAAACAGTATAATATGTGCATAATGAGGGGTTGTAGTGTTAGTGATTCATTTGTCGCCGACATCGGCGAACCGGGTGTCACTCAGATCTGTCTGTTCGTCATGTGTTTTGACACTGCGGGCGCTAACCGTGATGCGTTTTGGATGTGAACAGTGATTGCAATATTTATTCTAGGATAGAACAATGTCCCACTGGCGATTACGTACGCCTGTTGAACAACTTAGCCATTTGAATGGCATCGCATTGTGGGTCTGCGGAAATCTGGACGTACGTATCGACGAATTGTTGCTCATGTTGGGCGCTGCTTTCAGTAGTGGTCTGTGGAACATTTCCACACCTGTAGGGCAAGTTCTGGGCATCCGAGTGGCATAGACTCCCGTCAATGTCGACGTCCTCTAAGAGCAACGAACATCACCCAGGGACGATATACGTGCATATGTTGCTGTGTCACAAGGGACTGTTGGGAAACCAGGTGTCGTGAAAGAGTCAACTGGAGTCTGGAATGCCACTGTGACGTCTTCAGTGATCAGAGTAGGTTCTGTCTGTATGCGAGTGACGGACGAACACGTGTACGGCATGGACCTGGTGAGCGGCCTATTCTGGAGTACATTCGTCGGGAGGACGACGGTTCAATCCCTCGTCCGGCCATCCTGATTTAGGTTTTCCCTGATTTCCCTAAATCGTTCCAGGCAATTGCCGGGATGGTTCCTTTGAAAGGGCACGGTCGACTTCCTTCCCCTTCCTTCCCTAATCCTATGAGACCGATGACCTCGCTGTCTGGTCTCCTCCCCCAAACAACCCAACCCCAACATTCGTCGACAACGCGCTGGTCCCACGCCAGGCTTCATGGTGTGCGTGGCCATCAGTTACAACTCGCGGTGTTTCTGCAACGTGAAGTAAGGTCGGTATTACACTATCATATTTCTCCGTGAAAGTTGATATGTCAAATATTTATGTCAAGGAAATTTGATAGTGTAATAGGGAACATTGTCAACCCTCGCCTTTCGTCACAGAACTGTGATCAAATCTAGGGCATGGCCGTATATTTGGTCATAAAATTCGTTCGTGTTCTGTTCACTGAAATGTGACTCCTTGGAGGGCTGGCATCGCTACAGGTACTTGACGTCTGTAGTGTGTTTATAAACATGACTGCAAAGTTTAGCTGGTGTTTTCCTTCGACTCTTTAAAAAACCATGCTTTGACTGGGGTAGGGGTTGAGCAAGGGGACAACGCACGCTATTAATCGTGTGCTGATAGAAGGTGGGATATGCTGCAGGCGACTTCAAGTCCACAATCACAGCTGCAGTTATCCACCTCTAGATCTGGAAACATCCAGGCAGTTTTTCAGCAAGCCGGAATAGAGGAGAAAGAAACACTTCAAAATAAAAAAAATTCTTAACTCTGCATTCTACATTGACTATTTTTAATTCTGGATCCACAACTTAAAACGTTCTTCATCAGTTTCGTGTTTTTTATTAAATTTGTAGTTGTTGGAACACTGATTCTATTAATTAAGTTGTTGTTGCTGTGGTCTTCAGTCGAGAGACTGGTTTGATGCAGCTCTCCATGCTATTCTGTCCTGTGCAAGGTTCTTCATCTCCCAGTACCTACTGAACCTACATCCTTCTGAATCTGTTTAGTGTATTCATCTCTTGGTCTCCGTCTACGATTTTTACCCTCCGCGCTGCCCTCCAGTACTAAGTTGGTGATCCTTTGATGCCTCAGAACATGTCCTACCAACCGATCCCTTCTTCTAGTCAGGTTGTGCCACAAACTTATCTTCTCCCCAATTCTATTCAGTACCTCCTCATTAGTTATGTGACCTACCCATCTAATCTTCAGCATTCTTCTGTAGCACCACATTTCGAAAGCTTCTATTCTCTTTTTGTCTAAACTATTTATCGTCCACGTTTCACTTCCACCTATAAACACGCCACACGAGCAAGCTAAACCAAAAACATCACCTAGCACAGCACCAGAGAGCACCATCGATCACATCAAAACGACACCTAAAAACACGCCACTCTCACAAACTAAATTCCGCGCCGTCGTGACGTCACACACCACAACAGCCTTACGTCACGAGTCAAAGACGACGGGTGGGATCGGACGCTTCGGTCGACCCCCGCATCCGGTGACACCTATAGGCTGAGGGTGACATGGCGGTCGGTCATTACCTCTGGGCCTTCCGAATCCTGTTCGGTGTTTAGTTTAGTTTAGCTCGCACCTTTGTGATCGTTGGTATGCGAGTAAATATGAATGCGTTGCAGCCAGAAGGGCACTGTACTGTACTGATACCCTCTGCTGTGATATGTGTGTTTCATTTGGTCTGAATTTGTTACCATATACTCCTCCAATGATGAACTACAATGTATACGAGAGGCAGCGAGTCATAAAAGTAGCGCAGACCTACTCAAGACTCGAAAATCATAGATCTCGTGCACTGTGAATCCTGATGCGTTTTCTCTACGGCGTGGTTCGGTTATCGCACCGTTCTGAATGACGTACGGGGCGGTGAGTAGAGACAGTGAAACGTTCTTCATGTCAGCTGCAGTCGTTCGCGAACAACGGCGCAGGGGTGGGCAAGCGATGCGATCCCCGCTCTCCTGTGGTCGATAACAGTTCTGTGTAAATGCGGACCGCCGCTGGGGGCGCATTCACGTTTACTATGAGAGCGGCGGGACATTTACCCAGCAGAACAACCGCAGCCGCCTAAACTGCAAAGGCCCCAGTCCACAGTCCCCGGGGCAACCTCCGAGCAGGGGAAAGCGTCATGCGCTGCCAGTCCCCCTCTGCTGCAGTTGGCATTTACGTTGCGTGTCTCATGTATCAAGAGCGTGTAGTTACACCACGTCCATCAGCCAGGGGTGACTACACTGTGCATCTCGAGCATGTTACCGATTTTACTGCAATATAAACAACAAGAAGCCTGCCAGAAGTCGGTCTCGTCAAGAATTACACTACTGGCCAATCAAGCTGCAACACCATGAAAATGGGGTGCTACAGACGCGAAATTTAACCGACAGGAAGAAGATGCTGTGATATGCAAATGATTAGCTTTTCAGAGCATTCACACAAGGTTCAAATGGTTCAAATGGCTCTGAGCACTATGGGACTTAACATCTATGGTCATCAGTCCCCTAGAACTTAGAACTACTTAAACCTAACTAACCTAAGGACAGCACACAACACCCAGCCATCACGAGGCAGAGAAAATCCCTGACCCCGCCGGGAATCGAACCCGGGAACCCGGGCGTGGGAAGCGAGAACGCTACCGCACGACCACGAGATGCGGGCTAGAGCATTCACACAAGGTTCGCGCCGGTGGCGACACCTACAACTTGCTGACATGAGGAAAGTTTCCAACCGATTTCTCATACACAAACAGCAGTTGACCGACGTTGCCTGCTGAAACGTTGTTAAGATGCCTCGTGTAAGGAGGAGAAATGCGTAGCGTCGCGTTTCCGAGTTTGATAAAGGTTGGATTGTGGCCTATCGCGATTGCGGTTTATCGTATCGCGACATTGCTGCTCGCGTTGGTGGAGATACAATGACTGTTAGCAGAATATGGAATCAGTGGGTTCAGGAGGGTAATACGGAACGCCGTGCTGGATCCCAACAGCCCCGTATCACTAGAAGTCGAGATGACAGGCATCTTATCCGCATGGCTGTAACGGATCGTGCAGCCACGTCTCGATCCCTGAGTCAACAGATGGGGACGTTTGCAAGACAACAACCATCTGCACGAACAGTTCGACGACGTTTGCAGCAGCATGGACTATCAGCTCGCAGACCATGGCTGCATGGCTGCGGTTACTGTAGACGCTCCATCACAGACAGGAGCGCCTGCGATGGTGTACTCAACGACGAACCTGGGTGCACGAATGGCAAAACGTCATTTTTTTCGGATGAATCCAGGTTCTGTTTCAGCATCATGATGGCCGCATCCGTGTTTTGCGACATCGCGGTGAACGCACACTGGAAGCGTGTATTCGCCATCGCCATACTGGCGTATCACCCGGCGTGACGGTATGGAGTGCCATTGGTTACACGTCTCGCGTCACCCCTTGTTCACGTTGACGGCACTTTGAACAGTGGACGTTACATTTCAGACGTGTTACGACCCGTGGCTCTACTCTTCATTCGATCCCTGCGAAACCCTACATTTTAGCAGGATAATGGATGACCGCATGTTGCAGGTCCTGTACGGGCCTTTCTGGATACGGAAAATGTTCGACTGCTGCCCTGGCCAGCACATTCTCCAGATCTCTCATCAATTAAAAACGTATGGGAATGGTGGCCGAGCAACTGGCTCGTCACAATACGCCAGTTACTACTCTTGATGAACTGTGGTATCGTGTTGAAGCTGCATGGGCAGCTGTACCTGTACACGCCATCCAAGCTCTGTTTGACTCAATGCCCAGGCGTATCAAGGCCGTTTTTACGGCCACAGGTAGTTGTTCTGGGTTCTGATTTCTTAGGATCTGTGCACCCAAATTACGTGAAAATGTAATCCCATGTCAGTTCTAGTATAATATATTTGTCGAATGAATACCCGTTTATCATCTGCATTTCTTCTTGGTGTAGCAATTTTAATGGCCACTAGTGTAGTTTGGGTTCCGGAGAAATGTAGGACCGCGCTAGGCAATACTGACCCGGCGACTTATCTCAGATGACTAAGAAAAATCTTTTGAAAGCGTTGAATGGAAGACACTCTATGAAATTCGAAAGGAAGCAGGTATGAAATACGGGAAGCGAAAGGTTTTCTATAACTTGCACAAATGCGACATTACAGTAACAAGTGTCGAAGTACGTGAGAGGAAAGCAGTAGTTGAGAAGGTAGTGTGACAGGTTTGTAGTCTGTGACCCCTGCCATTCAATCTATACGTAGGAGCTCAGATGGGAACCCAGTTCTAAGCAAAGAAGGGAAAGCAGAAAGATGGAAGGAGTATATAGAGCGTCTATACAAGGGCGATGTTCTTGAGGACAATATTATGGAAATGGAAGAGGATGTAGATGAAGATGAAATGGGAGATATGATACTGCGTGAAGAGTCTGACAGAGCACTGAAAGACTTAAGTCGAAACAAGGCCCCGGGAGTGGACAACATTCCATTAGAACTACTGATAGCCGTGGGAGAGCCAGCCCTGACAAAACTGTACCATCTGGTCAGCAAGATGTATGAGACAGGCGAAATACCCTCAGACTTCAAGAAGAATATAATAATTCCAATCCCAAAGAAAGCAAGTGTTGACAGATGTGAAAATTACCGAACTATCAGTTTAGTAAGTCACAGCTGCAGAATACTAACATGAATTCTTTACAGACAAATGGAAAAACTGCTAGAAGTCGACCTCGGGGAAGATCAGTTTGGATTCAGGAGAAATGATGGAACACGCGAGGCTATACTGACCCAAAGACTTATCTTAGAAAATAGATTAAGGAAAGGCAAACCTACGTTTGGAGCATTTGTAGACTTAGAAAAAGCTTTTCACAATGTTGATTAGAATACTATCTTTCAAATTCTGAAGGTGGCAGGGGTAAAATACAGGGAGCGAAAGGTTATTTACAATTTTGTCGAGGGGCATGAAAGTGAAGCAGTGGTTGGAAAGGGAGTGAGACAAGGTTTGTAGCTTATCCGCGATATTATTCAATCTGTATACTGAGCGAGCAGTAAAGGAAACAAAAGAAAAATTCGGAGTAGGAATTAAAATCCATGGAGAAGCAATTAAAACTTTGAGGTTCGCCGATGACATTGTAATTCTGTCAGAGACAGCAAAGGACCTGGAAGGGCAGCTGAACGGAATGGACAGAGTCTTGAAAGGAGGATATGAGATGAACATCAACAAAAGCAAAACGAGGATAATGGAATGTAGTCGAATTAAATCGGGTGATGCAGTGGGCATTAGATTATGAAATGAGACGCTTAAAGTAATTGGAAGCAAAATTTGGGGAGCAAAATAACTGATGATGGTCGAAGTAGAGAGGATATAAAATGTAGACTGGCAATGGCAAGTAAAGCGTTTCTGAAGAAGAGAAATTTGTTAACATCGAGTATAGATGTCAGGAAGTTTTTTCTGAAAGTGTTTGTATGGTGTGTAGCCATGTATGGAAGTGAAACGCGGACAATAAATAGTTTGGATAAAAAGAGAATAGAAGCTTTCGAAATGTGGCACAACTTAACTACAAGAAAGGGTCGGTTGATAGGACGTATTCGGAGGCATCAAGGAATCACCAATTTAGTATTGGAGGGCAGCGCGGAGGGTAAAAGCCGTAGAGGGAGACCAAGAGATGAATACACTAAACAATTTCAGAAGGATGTATGCTGCAGTAGGTACTTGCAGATGAAGAAGCTTGCACAGGATAGAGTAGGATGGAGAGTTGCATCAAACCAGTCTCAGGACAAGACCACAACAACAACAACGTTGAGCAGCAGTAAAGAAAACTAAGGATAAATTTGGAAGGGAAATGGAAGTTCAAATATCTGATTAGCTTACAAATGAGTTAATGTGTTAAACAATTGACATTAGGCGGGTAAGCGAGATAAAGTTTACGAAAGATTTGAAATTATGCATAATTTTCGTTGGAAGTCGCTAAATACTCTCATTGTGAAGCACTGGATGAATATAAAATGGGTAATATGCGCTCCACTTTCAGGAAACGCTAGCTTTTCATGCACCCCTACGATGTCATATCTCCTGAACCGGGGCCAATGGGAAATATGACCCTGCAACGGACTTGTGACGTCACACTATTAAGCTTGTCCGCGACACTTAGCTAATGCTAGGCTTCGTGCAGGGCCATGGGAAATTAATATTTAATTGAAAGGGTACTCACTAAAGATCTTAACTTTGTCGTGTGCTATCGAGAGCTTGCTAGCATTTAAACGCGCAGTTAAGAATTATTAAACTCGTTTCATATAGTTTCTTGTTCTCTGCGAGAGACGGCTGATGGCATTCATAAGACCTGCATTGTCAAGTGCTGTGACGTATGCGCCACGGCTTGTCTTTGTCGTGTACATCGTCCTGAACTGTGTGTCGTACAGTGACATAATTGTGCAGGTACGTTAAGTGATATACGTAGATGCTGGATGCAAAGTGCTTTGTGAATAGAGGTATTAGTAAAGAAGTAAGTAACACTGCAGGATGTTGAAGTTTAACTGCGGGCCATATTAAGCAAAAGCTAAATGTTTATGAAGTCATTAGTTCTGAACTATGTTTCGTACAATGAGGTAATCTTGGAGATATTTTCGGTGATATTTGTAGATACTACCTGCAAAGTGTGTTTCGAATGCAGTTAGTAGTAAAGAAGTAGTAAATTTAAACTGGTAGCCTGATGTTGAAATTTGATTGCTTGAGCAGCAAATTTGTAGTAAGCGATAATTTTTTTCCTTTTATTCTTTTGTTAAGGATGCAGTCAGAAAAGAATTTGAAAAAGGTGTGAAATTATTCGTAAAATTTGTTGGAAGTCGCTAAGTGCTTATACTCTCAAACACTGGATCAATATACACACAGTTGCTGATTTTAAAATTTGTCTTATTGTGTTAAAACTTTAACGTAAGATTGTATCTGTTAATGAGTAGATTATTACAGCATTTTAAGATTTTTAAATTCTGTCAATAATTATACGTAATACTGCAAATGAAATTTTTGTTGACTCTGGGAGCCGTTTGAAAGGCAACCTCCGTCTACACCAGGTGACCCGTTTAATAAGACCAGGGAGCCCCTACGAAACTTCGTTCTTTTATAGTTTTAAACAACGACAGTACTTGGAATAAGTGTAGTTTTTGGGCTAAGGATAGCTGTGTGAATGAAGAGAAAACATCTTTAAAAATGAACCGAACGACATGAAATAATAATCATTAATTTATAATACATCTTTGTACATTTCCATGCACATAATTTTGAACAAAACTCTTTACGTAGAGTTACAGTTCCTCTGTGAAAACGATATTTGACATAAGACTGTAATATTCGTGTACTTTTTGTTTTTCGTTTACTTTTAGACATACAAAAATTTTGGTCGATTTAGTTGTCCTTGGAAAGCCTACATACAACTGTCCGCGGGTAAAAACGGAGTTTGGTAAATACAGTTCCGCTCTTTCAAGTGTTTGTACCTGAGTCTTATGATCGCAAATGCAATTTTAATAGGGAGCTGTCTCGCTATCTTCTTGTCAATTGAAAAGGCATGCTTGGATCAGATGGTGTTAAGTTTATGTGTGGTATTACAAAAGTTTTCTCGCGGTATCAGTCAGCTGCATATTACTTGTAAACTTCCGCACTTTTATTGTTGTAAATATTGACAGGATTTGGAAAAAGTATAGTCGTTGGGGTAAGTGTATTCGGTGACAATGACAAATACTTTTGTCGGTTCGGAAAGTATATTCATTTAGAAAAGTCAACCTGTACGACGTGCAGAGATAATGGACTACTTCAGTGGTCACAGCTATTATATATGACAATGGTGTATGCAAATTATCCTGTTAATAAGTATAATAAACAAAATGGAACTTGTGGTGAAATAATGTGAAAAGGGAGTTTTTTGTTCCTGATTACTGAGTTAGCTTCGTAAAATACAGGTATGAAGTGGAGCATTCATGAAGCCATTTTGCAGACGATACTTGAAAATGTCTTTGATGTTAAAATTTTTCACAAATAGTAAGTTTCAGAACAAAATCGGTATTCAGTGTCAGAATCTCGTTTAAAAGACCTTTCTAACGATACCTCATTTATCCCCGTACGATTAGTATGTTTAGGTATTGGAGAGCGGGCGTGCTAATTACGACGATAAATAATCACTCGCACTCTCGTCACTTACTATGAATTCAAGGGGCGTTTGAAAAGTCCGTGCAAAAATAAAAACTACTTACGTGTTTGGGGTAAACCTTTTATGTTTTCCGACATAGTCTCCTTTTAGACTTATACACTTCGTCCAACTGTGTTCTAATTTGTTGATCCCTTCCGAATAATAGGAATTGTCCAAGTCTGCAAAATAGCTATAAGTTGCTGCAATCACCTCCTCGTTTGAATAAAATCTTTGTTCCGCCAGCCATTTCCTCAAATTGGGGAACAAATAGTAGTCCGAGGGAGCCAAGTCTGGAGAACAGAGGGGTTGTGAAACGAGTTGGAATGCAATTTCCATTAATTTTACGACCACAACTGCTGTGCTGTGTGCTGGTGCAGTGTCGTGATGGAAAATGACTTTTTTGCTGTCCAATCGTCGGCGTTTTTCTTGCAGCTCGGTTTTCAAATGGTCCAATAACGATGAATAATATGCACCTGTAATAGTTTTACCCTTTTCCACTTAGTCGATGAGGATTATCCCTTGAAAATCCCAAAAGACAGTCGCCATAACCATTCCGGCCGAAGGAATGGTCTTCGCCTTTTTTGGTGCAGATTCTTCCTTGGTAATCCATTGTTTACATTGTTCTTCGGTCTCAGGAGTATAGTAATGTATCCATGTTTCATCCACAGTGACGAAACGACGCTTAAAGTCCTGTGGATTCTTTCTCAACAGCTGCAAACCATCCTTGCAACACTTCACACGATTCCATTTTTGGTCAAGCGTGAGCAATCGCGGAACCCATCTTGCGAATAGCTTTCTCATGTACAAATGTTTATGCAGAATATTATGTACCCATTCATTCGAGATGCACACAGCACTAGCAATCTCACGCACCTTAACTCTTCTGTCATCAATCGCCATATCATATGTTTTATCAATGATTTCTGGATTCGTAACCCCCACAGGACGTCCAGAACGTTCAGCATCACTTGTGCCCAAATGGCCACTCTGAAAATTTTGAAACCACTTGTAAACTGTTCTAATGGGAGGTACACAGTCACCGTAATGTTTATCAAGCTTCTCTTTAGTCCCCTGAGGCGTTTTGCCATTCATAAAGTAGTGTTTAATCCCCACACGAAATTCTTTTTCGTCCATTTTTTGAAAATCACTCGACTTCCTTGATTCACACGAATGCCAAAGACAAAGAAATAGACCAATATGGCTGAAATTTGGTGTGTGTTCTTTCCAAAGATGCTACTAACTAAACATGACCCTTCGACCATAGATACTAGTAGACTGGCCTTGCTGTGCAGAAGCTATAGGGCTGGTGTGGCTCCAACATAAACCACGTGACTGTTGGCAAAACGTGGCGAGATTTCAAATTAGAGGTCTGCCATCCTATGTTTGTATCGTATTTCACCCACATTTCTCAATTGACTGTCAAACGCTTCCAACAAAAATTACTTTTTCATTTGCGAAAAATTATGCCAGAACTACATTTGACCTGGATTTGTTCACAGTACCATTTATAAAATCTAACAAATACATTGAACGCCCCTCTGGTGGGCAGCGGGACGAAATCACTATAAACTATCAATTAAAGTAAAATGTCGTTAAAATTCTTTTAAACAGTAAGAGTGGGCTCGTGTCAAAACTTTAAACATTGGATTCGCCGCGTTTTGAGCTCTAGTCACTTATAAAAGAAAATGGGATATGGGAATTATGCCAACTATAGGTGCCAAAATTGTCGACTTTAGGAGCAGGTCCACTTTAGAGTATCGATTTTAGGTGCACTTCAAGAGTTCAGTTCCTACTATTTTTACAAAAGTTTATTTATTTATTTTTTATTTATTTATTTATTGTTCCGTGGGACCACATTTAGGAGAAGTCTCCATGGTCATGGAACGAGTCAATACATGAAATTATAACACGATTGTAGAAACAGATAAAATGAAACAAGTCGTTAGTTTAAATAAAGAAAATCAAGAATGTAACACTGGAATTTGCTTAATTTTTTATCTCTTCCAGGAGCTCCTCGACAGAATAGAAGGAGTGAGCCATGAGGAAACTCTTCAGTTTAGACTTAAAAGTGTTTGGGCTACTGCTAAGATTTTTGAGTTCTTGTGGTAGCTTATTGAAAATGGATGCAGCAGAATACTGCACTCCTTTCTGCACAAGAGTCAAGGAAGTGCATTCCACATGCAGATTTGATTTCTGCCTAGTATTAACTGAGTGAAAGCTGCTAACTCTTGGGAATAAGCTAATATTGCTAACAACAAACGACATTAAAGAAAATACATACTGTGAGGGCAATGTCAAAATTCCCAGACTATTGAATAGGGGTCGACAAGAGGTTTTCGAACTTACACCATACATAGCTCGAACAGCCCGTTTTTGAGCCAAAAATACCCTTTTTGAATCAGAAGAATTACCCCAAAAAATAATACCATATGACATAAGCGTATGAAAATATGCGAAGTATACTACTTTTCGTGTTGAAATGTCACTTATTTCAGATACTGTTCTAATGGTAAATAAAGCGGCATTTAGTTTCTGAACAAGATCCTGAACATGGGCTTTCCACAACAGCTTACTATCTATCCGTACGCCTAGGAACTTGAACTGTTCCGTCTCGCTTATAACATGCCCATTCTGTCTGATTAAAATGTCAGTTCTTGTTGAATTGTGGGTTAGAAACTGTAAAAACTGAGTCTTACTGTGATTTAGCATCAAATTATTTTCCACAAGCCACGAACTTACTTCATGAACTACATTATTTGATAATGTTTCAATATTACACACAAGATCCTTCACTACCAAGGTGGTGTCATCAGCAAACAGAAATATTTTTGAATCACCTGTAATACTAGAAGGCATATCATTTACATAAAGAAGGAACAGCAGTGGCCCCAGCACCGACCCTTGGGGAACGCCCCATTTAACAGTGCCCCATTGGGACTGAACATCATTACCACTCTCAATATTGTGGAGGATTACCTTCTGCTTTCTGTTCTTAAAGTAGGAGGCGAACCAATTGTAAGCTACTCCCCTTACTCCATAATGTTCCAACTTCTGCAGTAATATTTTGTGGTCAACACAGTCAAAAGCCTTCGTTAAATCAAAGAAAACACCTAACGTTCTCAACCTTTTATTTAATCCGTCCAAAACCTCACAGAGAAAAGAGAATATAGCATTTTCAGTTGTTAAGCCATTTCTAAAACCAAACTGTACATTTGACAGCAAATTATGTGAATTTAAATGCTGCAGTAACCTTGTATATACAAGCCTCTCGATAACTTTAGCAAACACCGATGGCATAGAAATAGGTCTATAATTGTCAACATTATCCCTGTCTCCCTTTTTATAAAGTGGCTTCACTACCGAGTACTTTAATCGGTCAGGAAACCGACCACTGCTAAAGGAAAAGTTACAGATATGGCTAAGTACTGAGCTAATATACGTGGAACAATACTTCAGTATTCTGCTAGATACCCCGTCATATCCATTAGAGTTCTTGGTCTTTAGTGATTTAATTATTAACTCAATCTCCCTCTTGTCAGTATCATGGAGGAGCATTTCAGGTAACAGTCTCGGAACACTTTTTTCTAAGAGCGCTGTATGATTCCCTGTTGGGACTAGGTTTCTATTTAGTTCACCTGCTATATTCAGAAAGTGATTATTAAGTACTGTACATATATGCGACTTATCAGATTTAAAAAAATGATATTTTAGATGAAAGGCGAGACTTTGAAGTTTCAGAAAATAATTTTGGAGCCTACATTTATTTAATAGTATTAGAAGGTAGAAAAAAATTCTCTTCATGTGTCGACTATAGGTGCTCTTACCTTATTATAATCTCACTTGTATATACAAAAAGGCGCGTATGTGCAGATGGCTTCAAGTTTTTCCGTTTCAGGGCCTGTATCCAAAGCTGCCTTCGGTTTTCATCCTTAGGGAACCTATGAGTAGGAACGAGAAACAGTTATACTTATTCTGTAACCGAATTATCACAGATACCTTCCAAAATGTAATATGAGTCTGACTTTACAGGCATCACTTTCAACACTTTAATTTACGTGATACTCTATTTCAGGTGTAAAAAACATATAAAAGTCACTTCAGCAGATTTCAATAACCGCATCTGTACTATCATAGAAACACTTACACGTGAAATGTAATGCCATTTCCCCCGACAAAACGCTGAGTACAGCCATAAGCGCAACACGAAACAACCATGTTTTGCCAATATTCACGTGACTTTAGCCCAGAGATGTTGGAGCCACGAAAATGACGCCAGGGCCAGTCTATTACATTTATGGTCGAAGACATGACCTCGATACGCGCCGGTGGTGCCATCTCTCGGACTTTGCACGGACTTTTCAAACGCCCCTTGTACTTTTATCCTCGTAGCGTTTACAAAATGCGTGTTGCATATACCGCGTACTACAGAGAACTGATCTGGCAAAGGTACAGTTGTGCTTGCAGCTGTAGGGCAGGGTTAGAGCCCTGTGGTTCTGTGTCCCCACATATGTGGTGAGAAAAAGGAATGTAGACTTGAGAAATAATATATATTATGGCATGGTGATAGATACGGAGCAGACGTATCTTCGAAGAACTGTCCACGCGCCAGAACTCGCAGCGCTTGTAAGACGTGACAGCTGGCGTGGACGCTACTTGTCGCGCGTAACAATGAGACGATTTATGTTGGCCGCTTGGAGTTGCTTGTGTGGCGCATGCGCACAGGGCACTTCCCCTTTACTTAGACGCTCGCCGCTCTGGCAGCGAACACCTTGCTGCTGGCCCACAGTAGCGGTAGCGGGCAAGCGAGGGCGCCCCGTGTAGGGAGCCGGGATCGCCAGCGGAGCTGACCCGGGCCAGATGGCCGCCGGACGGGGTTCCGCGAGCCGCGTTCCGTTCTTGTTTTTTGGCAGCCGGGCCGCGCCCGTGGCCGACAGCCGGTTCGACCGCTGGACAGGCATCCAGCCCTGCCAGACGGACGCTCGCCGTTCCTCTGACCGCGCCGTGATGTCCAGTCACGTGTCTGAACGCCCCATAGACGTATCTGAGGCAGTATGTTACAAATGAAGCACCCATCAAAGCATGTACGTTACGATTTTGCTTCTGTGCGATCCACGAGAGGTGGTTTTAACTATCACTCCGAAAACTTTGGACGTTGGTGTTGCCGGCTGCGGTGGACGAGCGGTTCTAGGCGCTTCGGTCCGGAACCGCGCGACTGCTGCGGTCGCAGGTTCGAATCCTGCCTCGGGCATGGATGTGTGTGATGTCCTTAGTTTAGTTAGGTTTAAGTAGTTCTAAGTTGTAGGGGACTAATGTCCTCAGATGTTAAGTCCCATAGTGCTCAGAGCCATTTGAACCATTTTTTAACTTTGGTGTTATCATTACTAGTTCTCTACATATTGTTGTGATGTGCTCTATCAATATTGCAGATATTTGTCATTTTGCCTAAAACTGAAAGTATTCATCACCAACTGCGACATAGTCACGTGTACAAACCGTGATCCAATACTTTCAAATGTCTTTTATTCCAGTCGTTGATCGCAATATCAATTCTTTACACGATGACCGGTTTCAGTCTGTAATGACCATCCTCATTACAACTCAATAATGACTGTATGGGCGATGTGGCCTATTCTACACCTTATTTTAGATCTATGTGAGCTGTGCTAATTATATTTATATGTTTCGACGGTGCCATTATGGCCTTATCACTATAGGACATGGTGTAAAAAAGATCTGAGGATGGTCGTTACGGACTGAAACCCGTCATCGTCTAAAGAATTGATATTGTGATCAAAGACTGGAATAAAAAAACATTTGAAAGTATTGGATCACTGTTTGTACACGTGACTATGTCGCAGTTGGTGATGAATACTTTCAGTTTTGGGCAAAATGACAAATATCTGCAATATTGATAGAGCACTTCACAACAATATGTAGAGAACTAGTAATAATAACACCAACGTTAAAAAATTGTTCAAATGGCTCTCAGCTCTATGGGACTTAACTTCTGAGGTCATCAGTCCCCTACAACTTAGAATTACTTAAACCTAACTAACCTAAGGACATCACACACATCCACTCATAAATTACAAAATCTTGTAATCAGCTGGTTTTATGTTGGTTTCATTGTTCTCTTCAGAGTCTACACGACGTGAAGCGGGATGGATGAACGTCGGAAGGGAGGTGCCGAAATAAAAGAGTTAAATTCATTGAACTTGGAATATATTCTTGGTATACAGAATACAGAAAGGGCTTGCCCTCGGGACGGAGTTAAAAGACTGACCGCCAGTATAGCAGTCCAGTGAAGGAATGTCTCCAGCAAACCAAGTGAAGAAACTACGTCCTGGCCTTGCGGGATCCTCCAACGACCACACACGATATTCGCTTCCCAAGTGCACGTATTTATTCAGTAGATGGTTGAAGGCGTTGCTTGTGAGCGACAAAAAATGGCTCTGAGCACTATGGGACTTAACTTCTGAGGTCATCAGTCCCCTAGAACGTAGAACTACTTAAACCTAACTAACATAGGACATCACACACACCCATATCCGAGGCAGGATTCGAACCTGCGACCGTAGCGGTACTCGGAAGACTCAATTGAAAACGAAATCTGAAATAAAATTTTGCCTGCCCATCCTGTCCAGGAGCATGTGTGTTGAGAAAAGCTTTGTCGTTCAGAAGGAATTACCTACAAAGTTCAGTTTGGGTTTTAAAGATAGCTTCCGCTCGTAAATATTAGGCCTTCCCAAAAGTTTTTGTTTTCTATATTTTTTCGTACTAAACAAGCAATGATAAAACAATTATCACGGAAACACAACTCCCTACAAGTGCACAAACATGTCTCTCTTAAAACCAGCTCCATAACACTCTCTAATACATCGCTTCCCCACAAAGGGCGAGGTAGTAGCAAACATTATTTTTAATAACTTTCTAGAGTTGACATGTTTATGTTTTTATTAACTAACTACGAAACTGTTCAATTCATATCAAATAAAAGCAGTAGTTCACGAAGTATATCACTTACATGCAAATCGATTGACACAAATGATTTTTTTATATAAATGAAGTGATCGATACCCACTGGTAATTAATACACGGATGCGTGAGTGCGCTGCGCTTCTGAGTGTGGAGCTTAAGCACTAGTACAGACAGAACGTTCCCAAGAGTAGTACTCAAAGAAATGTGACTGACGCCCGAACAGCAGGGACGTACATGCATCGAGAATAGAAAATAGTGCATTGAGAATGGCTAGCCACTAGTCGAAATATGGATTTGCGTAATAAAATCTAAAAAAGGACGACTGATTGCTGCACTCTATAATTTATGTCTTTGTAGTGTCTTGTAACACAAGGAAGCAGGGGAGCGGGTGTTGTTATGGGTGGCCGGTGTCCTCTTTCTGCAACACAAATGCGCACGTGGATTAACATGGTTCTTCATTTATTTGTACTGGATACTTAACTTGAATAGAGGCTATGTTCTTGGTAAATATCATCAGTAATAGTACTCTTGAAGACAATACCGGTAATCTTGTTATTACAAACTTTGGTCTCACTGCTGAAACTAAACTAAACTCCTCCCGAACAGGCCATGAAGGCCCAACGGTACCGACCGGCCGCCGTGTCATCCTCAGACCATAGGCGTCACTGGATGCGGATACGGAGGGGCATGGTGCCAGCACTCCGCTCTCCCGGCCGTATGTCAGTTTCCGAGACCGGAGCCGCTACTTCTCAATCCAGTAGCTCCTCAGTTTGCCTCACAACGGCTGAGTGCACCTCGCTTGCCAACAGCACTTGGTAGATCGGATGGTCACCCATCCAAGTACTAGCCCAGTCCAACAGCGCTTAAACTTCGGTGATCAGACGGGAACCCGTGTTACCACTGCGGCAAGGCTGTTGGCGGTCTCACAAGGCTGTTGGCGGTGTCACTAATCTGGTCGCTATGTACTGTCGCAGCCCGTTACGTGAACTGAACCCGCCCTGCACTATACTGACAGACGCTAAACTGGAAGAATGAGTCACTGAGACCCTCTGGCCAGCGGCGGCGGTCTAAACACTTGCCGTCAAGAGGGCGTTGGCGGGCGTTGCTTGTCGGTGTGTCTCTGGCCTCTCTCGTGATAGGTGCGCTCGATCCAGCGCCTACTATCGATCTTTGTGCTACATCTTTGCCGACCTGTGTGCTGGCGATGGCTTACGCCAGCACTAACTTAAGCAATGGCTTCAGCACTATCCAGACTTTCTCTCCAACTTTGTTACTGGCGACGAAAGCTGGGTCCCCAAAACTAAGCAGCAAACGTCACTGTAGAGTTCGTCACGTCAGATAAGTCTGCTTCTCTTATGTATATTGATGGGATTGTTCCTGAGGAGTTTGACACTCTTGGTCAAATGATCAACAAACAGTTCTATTGCGATGTTTGGGAGAGGAGGGAAAACGAAACGTTCAGAGACTCAGCTACGATCGACTGGTTGTTCCACCATGACATTGCATGACCGCATGCAGCCTACATTATTCGGGGATTTTTAACTAAAAACAAAATGACAGTTGTTCCCTACCTGCGGCACTCACCACACTTAGCTTCGTGCGACTAGATGAACATCAACTTGAAGAAGTAAAGATCTGATACAGAGGAAGCAATCCAAGCAGAATAACAGAGACTAGAGTACACCGGAACAAAGAATGATTTTTAGGGTGCATTTCAAGATTGGCAGTCTCGTTGGGATGGGTGTATTCGCTCTCAAGTGGCCAAATTTAAAGGTAATGATGCAGAATAAGATTTAGATAAGACACAATAATATTAATTAATGTGTTTTGAGAACTTTTGGATTCCATCTCTTATTTGGAGGTAAATGGTTCAAATGGCTCTAAGCACTATGAGACTTAACTGCTGTGATCATTAGTCCCCTAGAACTTAGAACTAATTAAACCTAACTAACCTAAGGACATCACACACATCCATGCCCGAGGCAGGATTCGAACCTGCGACCGTAGCGGTCGCGCAGTTCCACACTGTAGCGCCTAGAAACGCTCGGCCACCCCGGCCGGCATTTGGAGGTAACGACGTTAAGAATGTAAGCGCTCTGCAACAGGAGCGAAATTGGTTCCAGTGTATGTACAGCACATCTAATTAGTTTGAGACATGCATCTCGTGAGAAGAAACGGATGACAATCAGCTTTTCTAGTGTAACTGGTAAATGAAAGTAAGACGGCCAACAAAAGATGCACCATTTGTAGCGCGACTTTGGAAAGCGTTTCGTGGAAGCAAGTTATTCATGAAGTTGCAAGAAAAGCACGATTACGCACTGTGCAGGCGATCCATCCCTTAACGCTTCATCAGAGAAGTAATGCAGTCGGACACTTTGACACCTACCGTCATGGATGCCAGCGTTAATCGCACAGATCGGATGAAGACGTGGAAGCGATAAAACCTGCTCCCAGGCGCACGCCGCTTTCTGTGTTTTGGCACCGTGAAAAATTATACCTGATGGGCTGCCGCAGCATCCTGTTTAAGAGACAAGTTTGTGATACATTTTGCTTACCGGAACAGGTCCTGGAGAATAAATTATTAACCGCCGTACGACAATCATGCGCTTGATTCAAATCAAGCTCTTCGGAAGATTTTAATTATCTTAATTTTATACAACAAGGTGGAAAAATGGTTAATGAACAGTTTATGATCATCAGTGCGTCAATATTATGTGATAAATCTCAAAGAAGAATGGAAAAGAAAACTGAGAATCCGTTAGATGATGATCTCTTAGATTTTAGGAAAGGTAAAGGCATCAGGGAGGCAGTTCTGACGCCACCCTTTGATCGCGGAAGCAAGGTTTGAAAAATCAGGATACGTTCATAGGATGCGTCGTCCATAAAAAGGTGTTCAACAATGTAAAATGGTGCAAGACATTCGAAATTGTGAGGAAAATAGATGAAAATTATAGGGAGAGACGGGTAATAAAAAGTCAGTGCAAGAATCAAAAGGGAAAAACAAGAATGGAAATCAAAGAATTAAGTGCTCGGAGGTGTAAGACGGCTGTACTATTTTACCCGTACTATTCAATCCACACGGAAGTAAAAGTTGAAGAATGGGATTAAAATTCAGGGGGAAAGAATAAGATATGCTGTTGACATTGCTATCCTCACTGAAAGTGAGGAAGAATTATAAGAACTGTTAAATGGTTTCAACGATCTAATGAGCACCAATTATAAATTGGGAAGACATCGAAGAAAGTCAAAAGTAATGCGGAGTAGCAGAAATGTAAATATCGACAAGCTTAGCATCAAAATTGTGGACGGGGCAGTTAAGGAGTTCCGCTACTTTCGAACAACGATGTCATCTGTCCCATCGAATTAGGGAAGGATGGACAAGGAAGTCGGTCATGCCTTTTCAAAGGAACCATCTTGGCGTTTGCCTGAAGCGATTTAGGTAAATCACGGATAACCTGAATCAGGGTCCCGAACCACGCGGCTGCTACTGTCGCAGGTTCGAATCCTGCATCGGACATGGATGTGTGTGATGTTGTTTGGTTAGTTGGGTTTACGTAGTTCTAAGTCTAAGGGGCTGATGATTTCAAATGGCCCTGAGCACTATGGGACTTGACTGCTGTAGTCATCAGTCCCCTAGAACTTAGAATTACCAAAACCTATCTAACCTAAGGACATCACACACATCCATGCCCGAGGCAGGATTCGAACCTGCGACCGTAGCGGTCGCGCAGTTCCAGACTGAAGCGCCTAGAACCGCTCGAGGGTCTGATGACCTCAGATGTTAAGTCCCATAGTGCTTAGAGCCATTTGAACCTAAAACGGGATGGCTGGACGCGGATTTGAACCGTCGTCCTCCCGAATGCGAGTCTAGTGTGCTAACCAATGCGCCACCACGCTCGTTAAAGTGCGGAGTTGAGTGATGTTACTGTAAGAGAGAGGGCCTGGGTTTTTTTTGTCATGGAAAACGCTAAATGCAAAAGGAAATGAACAAATTGTAGAGCAAATTACTTTTGAAACATTGTGGGAGTGAACAGTGATCAATGTGTTATAAATATTTACTATCAAAAACAGTCTTGATCACAATTTATTTATTGCGGTGACCGGTTTCGACCACTACTGTGGTCATCTACAGACCAATGACTAAGAACCTCCTTCTGGTGGTAAATCGCGATTTACCACCAGAAGGAGGTTCTTAGTCATTGGTCTGTAGATGACCACAGCAGTGGTCGAAACTGGTCACCGTAATAAATAAATTGTGATCAAGACTATTTTTGATAGTAAAAAAAATTGTAGAACACTGTGTACCTCGTACAGTATAAAAACAGTTTGGTGGCGATGATCGTATTAGCATGACAAGCTATCCTTGCAAGAAGCAGCATCTTCGAGGCAATGGTTTGTGAACATTAACATTCCTCAAATAGACTGGATTACCCAGAGTTCTGACCGGGACTCAATGGAACACATTCGGTACACTTTGTAAGTTAGCGTGTCGATTTCGCTCCAGACTCGAAACGCCCAATATTCTTCCCTGGTGTTCTCTGGATTCGCCAATTAAGGAAGAATGGGCTACTATTCAATCGCTCCGTAGATTTCCACAGACCTAATTGAAAATGTCTCCAGCAGAGTTCAAGCCGTGATAAAGGCGAACGGTGGACACACTGCGTATTAACGTCTAGTAATAGATGTCCGGATACTTTTTGTGAGATAGTGTAGCTGCACTTCTGCTTTGTTTCTGAATTTCAGTTCTCCAGTCTACCTTGCGGGCCTTGCACTTCGGGACGCGAGGAACTGCGCAGGAATTGGCTTAGCCACAGCCTACGGCTTATTTCGCAGAATGACTTTCACCCTGCAGTGGAGTGTGCGCAGTTATGAAACTTCATTCAAACTTCTAATTGTAAATAGTCTTCACGAGCTTGCAGCCGGATCATGTTGTGCAAATTTCACAGTATTTCCTCAGAGCAACTGTCCGACATCTTCAGGTGGTTCAACGGTCAATTGCTCCGAGGAAATACTGTGGAATTTGCACAACGTGATCCGACGGCGAACCCGTGAAGACTATTAACACGGCCGCCGGGAAAGCTTGAAGAGTCACAAACTTCCAATTATTTTCATATGATAATCTCATCTCACGTATATGACGCGCACCATTTACAACGATCGTGTTAGTGCGTGTCTAGGGGATGAAAAGTGTTCAATTTTACCAAGTAAGTCCTACAAGCGGAGATTTATGCCTCATAAATCAGGCATCGGGTCTTTGTTTCGAATTGTTTCCCCTTGCACTTATTGTGTAACCTTTTGACTGTCGAGAAGTTGATTTGGAGCACTTTCCAGCATAATGGTGCCAGTACACGCCGTCGGCAGGCTAATGAATCTTTTCTTTCGTCGCTCCCCTTTGGTAGACAGAATGTGAAACAGTTCCGAAAATAACAACGGAGCCGACCACGCATTTCCAGGACCATTACCGACGAAATGCGCGTTCAGGAAAAAGTGGCAACGGGAGTGTTCGGAATAATGGACGACCATCTCCGAGCATGAGTTGGCAAAACGTTATGAAGGGGAACAAAGGACTTGCGCCCTGCACCCAGCCGCTCTCGGTGTTTTTACTGGCGTAAATACGACAGCGTTAGTCGCTCCTGACGTGTCACTCTTGTGGACAGACGCTCTGGCTTCTGTACAAGTGGCCACTTTTTAACTAATTTAGGGTTTTTCAAAACGAGGGCACAGTTTTTTTTTCCAGAATGCAGCCTAAAAGAAGATCAGTTATGTTTTCTTTCATATAGGCTACAATTTACAAGACACTATTTTCATCCTGAAAAAAAAACTTTACAATACAGGTACTGAAAAAAGAACCAGCTGATGCGTTGAGGTTGGTCTCTGCTTGGAGCTGGACGAAACTGTCGCATAATATGGTCAGAAGCCTGCCTACTGCCGTAAGATCCTAATTGGCGTCTGTGAAGTTGACATTATCTTGCTCAAGGTTTAATGCTACTCTTTACAAGTGGCTTACGTTTCAATTGTAAATGTAGCTGCGAAGGGCGCCTGTAGATTATATGACAGTTGGGTGGAAAGAGAAGCATGTAATCTCTTTCTCTAGAATGACGCTAAGGAGATGTTGTTACATCTACATATATACACCGCAAGCTGCCAATGGTGCATGGCGGAGGGCACCTTGTACCACTGCTAATCATTCCCTTTGCACTTCCACTCACAAATGGAGCAAGGGACGACTGTCTGTTTTCTTCCATGCGAGCCCCGAGCTCTGTTATCTTGTCTCCGCGGTCGCTGCACGAGATATAAGTTGATGGCAGTAGAACCTTTCTTCAATCTATCGCAAACGCCAATTACTTAAACTTTCTCAATAGTTTCTGTCCTTTGGGGCCTGCAGTGCAAAATATGTCTTTTCTCAATAGAGTTTCGCGAAACGAATTTCGTCCCTCCATTCAGTTCCATTTACAAAATTCCTCGTGTGTTGGACGAATCTACAAGTAACAAATCTAGCAGCACGCCACTGCATTGCTTCGATATTTTGCTTTAATCCGATCTATTGGAGATTCCAAACATTCAAGGAGAATGGGTCGCATAAGCGTTCTGTACACGGTCTCCTTTATAGATGAACTACACTTTCTTAGAATTATCCAAATAAATCGAAGTCGACCATTCGCCTACCTTACTTGCCCGTTCCGTTTCGAGTCGCTTTACAACATCATTGCTAGATATTTAAAGACGCGACTGTGTCAAGTAGCACACCTCTGATACTGTAATTGAACATTGAAAGATTATTTTTCGTACTCGTCCGGAGTAAATTACATTTGTCCACATTTAAAGTAAATGGGAATTAAGTGCAAGGTATCCTGTGTCGTACAGTCACTTGACGACGCCACTTTCCCGTACAACAGAGCATCACCAGTAAACAGTACCAGACCGCTGCTCATCCAAACCGTCAGGTGGTTTGTATAAACGGCGGTCTTATCAAATTTTATGAATGGATACCCCTCATTAGAATCATATGTCTTCACTTTCTGAGGCCTTACGGACAGTTTTGCAGTTTAGCCCTGGACAGTTTGGTGGGCAGCCGTTCGCAACCGTTCGTAATCGTATTGCAGCCAAATATAGTTAATGTTTAAATAGTCATGATTCGAACTGTCCGCGTGAGTGTGGAGCGTCACCATTCTTCAGGTTGTAGTACCAGGAGTACGTTCTCCTGCCTTTTGTTGTTCAAATGGCACATGAAGTGTGTCCAACCTCCACCGTGCTCCTCCCTTGGCTAAGAACGGCTAATTCAACGACTGAACTAAATCACAGACCTCTCAAAGTCATTCGAATCAATGCAGAAGGCGAAGGCAACCAATGGCTATTTTCAGAGACAGTCATTCGAAAGATTGGTATCCAGAGTCCACCTCCTTCAAACCGGTGCATATACGAACATGCTGTGATCCCTTTTTCTCTTTGCGAACATTGTTTTCTCCTCGAGGGATCTGTAGTAAATTGTGCTTAAGAATGATACCAATACGCTCTTTAAATTTCAAGATTTCGTCTGGCCAAATGATCCTCATCGATTTGAACTTTAAGCACCTGTAGAAGTAACGTTTGTATCACCCGTTTACACACACGGAAAAGGTAATGAAACCCATTCAAATTAATAACAAGTCACTTACTACCTGTCACACGGTGACGACCACTTCAATGTTATACTGCTAGTTTCAGACCTGGCCTCATCTTCAGGGCCGCGGGGTAGCCGAGAGGTCTCAGCCGTCTTGTCACGGTCCGCGCGGCTTCCCCCGTCGGAGGTTCGAATCCTCCCTCGGGCATGGGTATGTGTGTCGCCCTTAGCTTAAGTTAGTTTAAGTTCGATTAAGTAATGTGTAAGCTTAGGGACCGATGACCTCAGCAGTTTGGTCCCATAAGACCTTACTACAAATTTCCGAATTTCTTCTTCAGGTAGCCGGCCGTGGTGGCCGAGCGGTTCTAGGCGCTTCAGTCCGGAACCGGGCGACTGCTACGGTCGCAGGTTCGAATCTTGCCTCGAGCATGGATGTGTGTGATGTCCTTAGGTTAGTTAGGTTTAAGTAGTTCTAAGTTCTAGGGGAGTGATGACCTCAGCCGTTAAGTCCCGTAGTGCTCAGAGCCATTTGAGCCATCTTCAGGTACAATTCATATAAGCAGTTACAACTTAAAGAGAAAACATTTAAATGTAGCAACAAATATCGAAATGTAATGCATTCCTAAAATATTTGTTGATTGCTTTAAGTATTTTACTTCCAAGTTATGGTTTCCTTTAGTTGTACATAAAGAATTTATACAAGTAGGGCATTGTTAGTACAACTTTAAATTAATCAGAAAGTAATTTGCGGTAGGCAGTTATTACTGATCTGAATATTTTTACGTTGTTACTGATAGTGACATAGAATAATGAATGTCAATATGACGTAGACCGTACCGTCGTTTGTTCTGAACTTGCAAGTGTGAGCACATTGCTCTTAGCCTCTATTATGTGAATTGCTGTTTGTTTCAGTCTTTCGTTACTTGAGCGAAGTCATATTCCGTTTCTGTTTCACTTCTGAGAATTTAAATTTCTATTTTAGAACTTGCCTCACGTATCAGTTCTACATCGTTATTTCGTTGCCCAAACTTACATCAACCAATCCGTTCACGAGCGTCGGGAAAAGCATACTATTGCCTGTCCTGTTTGTTGAGAGTGAGCATGAAATTCTCAACTGTAGAATATTCCATTCAGTGATGCTCCATTTGACATTCAAGTTTTTCACAATTATATCCTTGGATAAAATCTTCTCAGAGTTCAGACACGAGATTTCGAAGATAATCACCATCTTCTTGGTAAGGAGCTAGGCATCATGGATTGTTGCTCGATTTCTCATTTTATCTATTATTGCTGTGAAACTGTCAAGATAGAGATACATTCGAGAGGACTGAAGTTCAAATTTCAATACTGCCACCCATAATCTGGTTTCCATTGTTCCCAGATGGTAAATGTCGGCATGGTTCCCTTTGAAAAGAACATAGTCGATTTCTTTTCCAGTCTTGTAAAGTTTGTACGTGTGCTCGGTCTCCAGTGACCTCAACCTAGACATGACGTTAAATCCTTAAATAAATTTGCACTGCAATATCGCTGTTTAACGTGAAGATTTTGGGACACATTTCTGTTTCCACGAAGACAAATCAACTATCATTTTGGCCCGTTCATTACCCAGTCACCGGACACAAGATTCAGAGATTCTTTCGCTTCTCATCTACATTCAAAAACTGCTTTAGAATCTCGGAATGAGCAGACCAAGGGCTTCCCTATCATGTCATCAACTCCTAATCCAGTATGCATAGAAGGGAATGACTGAACAGGATTACGAGAAGTTCTCTCGTCAGATTACCTCGCGCGCCGTTTTACAGAAGAATTTATGCAGTACGTCTTGGGCGATTGAGTCTGTACAGGTGTTCCGTATGATTGATTCATAGTCAGCCTTCGAGAGCAGGACATCTGCATACGCAGGCGCTCGGCTGGAAGTCTCAATTTGCATATTTCAATGTACAAATAGTTCTTCCCAGGCGCTCTTTTTTTCCGGTTCCCGGGTTCACAAAAACAGATACGTTAGCAGTCGGTTGCTCAGCGTAGAGGCACACCCAAGTGTACACAAAAGTATGTCGCCTTGCATGAGAACATTCACTGTGAAACTGTACTTTGGCATCGTAAGTGGCATTATTATAGGTACCAGCGAGATCGCCAGTCATAGAGTTTGCTGTTATGCATATGTTGGTGTCAGTTTAATAACCCCGCCGTTCGTAGATCGTTCTCCCGTCTTTCACAAGATTGTTCTCACTTTTTTTTTCTTTTTGCTTCAGTTGATGATATTACATGTGTAAAGTACAAAACTGAACTTTGATTCCTGTACCCTGTTCCAACAGGCTGGTTTAGTCGTCAAATAGCAGCAAAGCGACGGCGTTCAGGCTGACGAAAACGTGTGTCTCTACACAGCAGTGAGTTCAAGTCAGCTGTCGAATCCGTCACTCTTCATTCATTTCTGCTTTTGTCTGCAAACAGAACAATTGGACCGTTTTAAAACGAACCTTGATTAGATGGGAATGAATGTTGTTGTGCGTCACGAGTCAATGAAACAAACAGCGAAGCACCGTGAATAGGACGTAATTGATGATTTCGTTACTGATATAATGCTCATTATTTGGGCGCCGGAGCTGATTTTCCGCAAAACTTTAATCTGAAACCGACTGTTGAGGCTCAGTGGAAATACTGTTTATTTCGTACTGGGTGTATTCCACTAACAGGTGCAGAGGCTAAGAAGGAAAGTGAGGATTCGGCACGGTCATTAGAGCTGCAGCATAAGCTCCGATTCGACAAGTGTGAGGAAGGGAATCGATTACGTACTTTTCAAAGGAACACCAAAACAGCCCTTGCCTTGCTAAAGAACAACAACTCGGGAACACAGAATGGTAGACATATTGAGATCAAATAGAAACAATAAGCGGCAAGTCAAGATGTGTTGGATTAAAGGTCACTAGGAAACGGAACTACAGATAGTCTAGCCACACAGACAACATCCGATGGCGAAGAAAAGCATTCCGAAGTACCTAGAAACGACTCCAGAAATATAGACGACTAACAAGAAACGAACGGAATAGAAAATGGTTCAAATGGCTCTTGTGGGACTTCACATCTGAGGTCATCAGTCCCGTAGACTTAGAACTACTTAAACCTAACTAACCTAAAGACATCACACACATCTATGCCCGAGGCAGGTTTCGAACCTGCGACCGTAGCAGCAGTGCGGTTCCGGGCTGAAGCGCCTAGAACCTAGGGGCCACAACGGCCGGTGAATGGAATAAAGAATACGCTTAATCTACGGAATCAAGAGGGAGACATTATGGTAGTATATCACCAGTAATATTACGTAAACCTTGGTAAAGGAAGAATTATTTTGGCAGAAATTTTCTTTCTACTGTGGCACGACTGAACTATCAAGCATGCTTCCGGCAGCATCTGCATCTCGTGTAAGCTGCTGAGTCACCGTTTTGTGTATGTGGAATCGCGGATGGTGTGAACCACTTGTTCTCTAGATGCGACAATGGAAGACAACAGTCTGCAACATGGCTTCGGCGTCTAGTGGCGTTAAAATATCCCCTTCTAACACCTGTGCTGACGCTCCTGGAGACGAGATACTACAGGGAGTACTAGGAACGCTTTCTCTTCCTGTGCGCAGAAAAATTAAACACGTAATATAGATAAATGCAGTCAGATGAAGCAGTGCTAAATTGAGACAGAAGAAACTTGTATATCTCATTTCCTTGTTAATCTAAAACTAAACGCCTCCCGAACAGGCCATGAAGGCCCAACGTACCGACCGGCCGCCGTGTCATCCTCAGCCCACAGGCGTCACTGGATGCGGATATGGAGGGACATGTCGTCAGCACACCGCACTCCCGACCGTTTGTCAGTTTCCGAGACTGGATCCGCTACTTCTCAATCAAGTAGCTCCTCAGTTTGCCTCACAAGGGCTGAATGCGCCCCACTTCCAAACAGCGCTCGACAGACCGGGTGGTCACCCATCCAAGTGCTAGCGCAGCCCGACAGCGCTTAACTTCGGTGATTTGACGGGAACTGGTGTTACCACTGCGGCAAGGCCGTTGGCCCTTGTTAATCTACACGACGTAATACTCTTGTAGGACACATGCAGCAAGTACACGGTCCAGTCACATTAATGTGATCACCTGTCAAAAGCTTGAATGACCACCTTTTTCACCGCAGCATGCAGGAAGAGAATCAGTGAGGAACTGGAAGGTAACAACAGGGATGTGGAGCCATGCCAACTCCAGTACAGTGACCAACTGCGCTAGGTTTCTCGGGTGAGGAGCCATGCTGCGAACAGTCCGATCGAGCTCATCCGACAAAATATCGATTGGGTTGTATCCGGAGAGGTTGATGGCCAGGGCACTTCGGTAAATTCATTTTCGTACTACTCGAACAGTCCACGGGTATACTGCCGGTCTATAGTGTCCAACGGGCACAATATTTCGGCGATCAGACATGTCGCCATCGTCAGGTGCGCTGACGAACTGAGCTCCTGACGGCTGGCGGCTGACGGTCGCCAGCCCTCCGGCGATGGCGACATGTCTGATAGCCGACATATTGTGCCCGTTGGACTCTATAGACCGGCAGCACACCCGTGGACTTTTCGAGCAAGAAATACGTACTGTTCGAACCACGCACGTACACAGCGAGCTGTGTGTCACGCATTCTCCTTCCGACAAATTCCATTATGCCGAGGAAATAAGCGAACTTCTCGTAGGGATGGACTTGGTTCCCAAGGATAGATGCTTGATCCATTGTGCCTTCTAGATTGTCAAGAACACACAGGGAATGCCAAGAAAACGTTCCCCAGACCATAACGCTCCCTCCTCCGGCCTGGACCGTTCCGAAGATAGTTTGCAGAGCCGTACACGCCAACGGCCATCTGTCGGATGGAGCGTAAAACGTGATTCATCTGCAAAGCCACCTGTCCCGACCCAGTGGACGTCCAGTAACAAACAAATTACAGCCATCGTCGCCGATGAACAATAGTCAGCATGGATCCATGAACCAAGGGCCTACTACTGAGGCTCAGCCGACCGTTGTGTCCGAGCGGTTCCAGGCGCTCCAGTCCGGAACCGCGCTGCTGCTACGGTCGCGGGTTCGAATCCAGCCTCGGGCATGGATGTGTGTGATGTCCTTAGGTTTAAGTAGTTCTAAGTCTAGGGGACTGATGACCTCAGATGTTAAGTCCCATAGTGCTTAGAGCCATTTAAACATTTGAACTGAGCGTCATGCGCACCAACGTTCGCTGAACGGTCCTTGAGGGGACACTGTCGGTAGCCCATTGGTTCATTTGTTACTCAACAGCTGCGCGTCTTTTGGCCCGTCCACACCGCCGCAGTCGAAGTTCATCCCTATCAACTATGGTCCATTGTGCACCATAGGTGTCTTGGCGCCCGTTTTGGATAGCGCCATTTTACAACGCGCGGTATACTTTAGTACAGCAGCACGCGAGCAGTTTACAAACTTATCCGTTTCGGAAATAATTCCGTCCGTGGCGCGATAGCCAATGATCATACAGCTTTGGACGTAAGATAAATCGCTACGTTCCGACTTTACGCCGGCCGCTTTGGCCGAGCGGTTCTACGCGCTTTAGTCTGGAACCGCACGACCGCTACGGTCGCAGGTTCGAATCCTGCCTCGGGTATAGGTGTGTGTGATGTCCTTAGGTTAGTTAGGTTTAAGTAATTCTAAGTCTAGTGGACTGATGACCTCAGGTGTTAAGTCCCATAGTGCTCAGGGCCATTTGAACCGGCATTACGAAAACGACTGCACTGTTCTTCCCGTCCCTGCGACACGCTTTATGTATGCTCCAATGCTGTTGCTGCCACCTGCCATCTGTGAGTGGTTACTGCACGTTTACGTCGAACACGGGCGGTGATCACATTAGCGTGACTGGATCGTGCATATTGGCAGTATTACCAATAATGCAAGTCTATCAGTTACAGTAACTAGTTATTATATACTGTGTACTCACCGCTACGGTTTTATCTCTGTTTTATTCCTTGTTTTGTTTTCAGTGCTCTAACATACTGTCTAATTCTGAACCTTGGTCATAACTAATTATATCTTTCCCTGTACTTGAAATAAAGTTGCCTCTGACCTGCGCAAGTCAGTTAAAAAGTGCTAAGAAATTACGAGAATTAAGTACTAAAAATTAAAAGTTGTGTGTAGATGGACGCATAAGCAACATTCCAATAAAAAAATCCACCCCCCACCCTTCCGAATTTAATCCACATTTACATTTTCCACAAATGGCAGGATGGTTTCTTCAAGGACAATGCCGATATCCTTCTGCATCAGCCCCTAAAACGAGGTTGGGAACTGTATGTTGGTTGGTTGGTTCGTTTATTTGGAGTAGGGGACCAAAGAGCGAGGTCATCGCTCCCATCGGATTAGGGAAGGATGGGGAAGGAAATCGCCCGTGCCCTCTCAAAGGAACCATCCCGGCATTAGCCAGAAGCGATTTAGGGAAATCGAATCAAAACTGGTTCAAATGGCTCTGAGCACTATGGGACTTAACAACTTAGGTCATCAGTCCCCTAGAACTTAGAACTACTTAAACCTAACTAACCTAAGGACGTCACACACATCCATGCCTGAGGCAGGATTCGAGTCTGCGACCGTAGTGGTCGCGCGGTTCCAGACTGAAGCGCCTAGAATCGCTCGGCCACAGCGCCCGGCTTAGGGAAATCACAGAAAACCTAATTCAGGTCGCCGGACGCGGGTTTGAACCTTCATCCTTCCGAATGCGAGCCCAGTGTGCTAACCATTGCGCCACCTCGCTGGGTGATCCGTATGTAAGAGCCTCGTCGTGAGCGGTACATTCCGTTGGATCTATCGTCCGATTCTGCCTTCCACTTCAGTTACCAACCAGTTATTATCAAGGCCATAAAAATTATATGATGTGATTCACTTGTGAAGTACAGTGAATCGTTCTGAAACGCCCAGTGGAAATGGGTAAAGGACGCCGCAGGACGCTCACATTAGTCTGTAGCACAGGACTGGGTGTTCGGTGGGCGGCAGGCGGCGTGGGCCAGCTAGTAAAAGTCGAAAGGGAAGTAGCTGCGCTCTCGAGGAACCATAAAAGGAGGATCCCATCTGAGCCTGTCACCAGCAAACCTCTCCTACTCCCACGGCGGCGGAGACAGAAGCGGTAGTAAGTAGGAGGTCGTTTACTTGGCAAACACGTGGCTGCTGAACGATTGCGGAGAGAAGAGGAGTCGGCCGACTGGCGCCAGCGCGCTGCCTGGACCGTCTGTGGCGCCAGACGGGTGCCGCCCGGTAAGGAAGCAGGCGTGGGCGTCCGTGAGTCAGGCCCCGTCTGGGGCAGCACCCACGCCCGCGCTGCCTTCGTTTCCCACGGCCGCGCCCTCCCCGGGCCTCAAACTCTCCGACTGGCGCTCTGGTTTCTCACACTCCGCGCGCTGAGCCACATACAGAACAGTGAGGGGCACGGCTCGGTGGTTAAGATGTTGACGTTGTATCCTCGTCTAGGAAGAACATTGACAGAGAGTCCCAACATACACTACTGGCCATTAAAATTGCTACACCACGAAGATGACGTGCTACAGACGCGAAATTTAACCGACAGGAAGTAGATGCTGTGATATGCAAATGAATAGCTTTTCAGAGCATTCACACAACGTTGGCGCCGGTGGCGACACCTACAACGTGCTGACACGAGGAAAGTTTCCAACCGATTTCTCATACAGAAAAAGCAGTTGACCGGCGTTGCCTGGTGAAACGTTGTTGTGATGCCTCGTGTAAGGAGGAGAAATGTGTACCATCACGTTTTCAACTTTGATGAAGGTCGGATTGTAGCCTATCGCGATTGCGGTTTATCGTATCGCGACATTGCTGCTCGCGTTGGTGGAGATCCAATGACTGTTAGCAGAATATGGAATCGGTGGGTTCACGAGGGTAATACGGAACGCCGTGCTGGATCCCAACGGCCTCGTATCACAAGCAGTCGAGATGACAGGCATCTTATCCGCATGGCTGTAACGGATCGTGCAGCCACGTCTCGATCCCAGAGTCAAAAGATGGGGACATTTGCAAGACAACAACCATCTGCACGAACAGTTGGACGACGTTCGCAGTAGCATGGACTATCAGCTCGGAGACCATGGCTGCGGTTACCCTTGACGCTGCATTACAGACAGGAGTGCCTGCGATGGTGTACTCAACGACGAACCTGGGTACACGAATGGCAAAACGTCATTTTTTCGGATGAATCTAGGTTCGGTTTACAGCATCATGATGTTTGCATCCGTGTTTGGCGACATTGCGGTGAACGCACATTGGAAGCGTGTATTCGTCATCGCCATACTAGCATATCACCCGGCGTGATGGTATGGGGTGCCATTGGTTACACGTCTCGGTCACCTGTTGCTCGCATTGACGGCACTCTGAACAGTGGACGTTACATTTCAGATGTGTTACCATCCTGGATACAGAAAATGTTCGACTGCTCCCCTGGCCAGCCCATTCTACAGATCTCTCACCAATTGGAAACGTCTGGTCAATGGTGGCCGAGCAACTGGCTCGTCACAACACGCCTGTCACTACTCTTGATGAACTGTGGTATCGTGTTGAAGCTGCATGGGCAGCTGTACCTGTACACGCCATCCAAGCTCTGTTTGACTCAATGCCCAGGCGTATCAAGGCCGTTATTACGGCCAGAGGTGGTTGTTCTGGGTACTGATTTCTCAGGATCTATGCACCCAAATTGGTGAAAATGTACTCACATGTCAGTTCTAGTATTATATATTTGTCCAATGAATACCCGTTTATCGTCTGCATTTGTTCTTGGTGTAGCAATTTTAATGGCCAGTAGTGTACTATTTATACACAGCGAAGCACCAAAGAAACTGATGTGAGAATGCGTATTCAAATGCAGAGATATGGAAACAGGCAGAATACGGCTCTGTAATGGTGTGGGTCATGTGCAGCTGGAGTGATATGGGACCCCTGTTACGTCTAGATACGACTATCACTAGTGAAATGTACGTAAGTATCCTGTCCGAAAACTAGCATCCGTTCATGTCCATTGTGCATTCCGACGGACTTCGGCAATTCCAGCAGGACTATGCTACATCACACACGTTCAGAATTGCTACAGAGTGGCTCCAGGAACACTTTTCTGAGTGTAAACAGTTCCGATGGCCGCTAAACTCCCTAGGAATCACCATTATTGAGCATATCTGGGATGGCTTGCAACGTGCTGTTCAGAAGAGTGGTCCACCCCCTCGTACTCTTTCGGATTTATGGAGAGCCCTCACTATCCATGGTGTCAATTCCCTCCAGCATTACTTCAGGTATCAGTCAAGTCCATGCCACATCGTGTTGCGGCGGTTCTGCGATTTCGCGGGGGTCCTACACGATATTAGGCAGGCGTACCAACTTCTTTGGATCTTCAATATATATATAACAAGTTCGTATTAGAGACGGATCCAGGAGGATGTCGGCATTGTCCTTTTCGATGAAACCATCCTGCATTTGTGGAAACCGTGGATGAAATTCGGGCGGCCGGGGGGGGATTTTTTTACTGGCATGATACCCATGCGGCTATTTATACACAATTTTTAATCTTTAGTACTTAATTTTCATAATTGCTTTGCGTGTTTTTAATTGATTTAGGTAGGCCGGAGGATATAACTTTTTTTTGGAGTACAGGGAAATATATCAAGTTTTACCAAAGGACGATTCTGTATGGAATAAATTTTAAATCCGAAATTCGTAATCAGGTATAGATGATTGAGATGTAAAAGCATTTATGCATCACTTGTATACAGAAAGCTGATACATAAATTTCAAAGTTAACCAAGCCTGTGTGGGAAATAATAGAAAAATTATGACAATGTGACTAACTGTCTTCACTAATGTGCGACAAACCTGGACCTTTACATTATCTCCTAGATAAGAAGAAGTTCTGAGCCACGAATACTTTCACGTAGAAGTTGAGTATTAAAATTTTTGCTCGTTACATCGTCCAATTTAGAACTGTTTTGTAACATTGCTGGTTCTCGTATTACATAGTTACACATTTACATAGCTATGTGACTATCTAAAAATGCAATTACCTATCATAAAACTTCGTAACAGTAACTTCTAAATTTGTCATGGAGAGCAGCGGTGTTAGTATGGATGCATACGTTAAGAGCTATGGGCACTTCTTCATCTTCGATTTTATGAAACACATCTTTTCTACTGCAAGATCTTTGGTTTCCATGCTTTTGGAGGAGGTATCATGGACCAATAGAAGGAAAAAATGTCCGGTAAAGCCGGCCGGAGTGGCCAAGCGGTTCTAGGCGCTACAGTCTGGAGCCGCGCGACCACTGCGGTCGCAGGTTCGAATCATACCTCGGGCATGGATGTGTGTGATGTCCTTAGTTAGGTTTAAGTAGTTCTAAGTTGTAGGGGACTGATGACCTCAGAAGTTAAGTCCCATAGTGCTCAGAACCATTTGAACCATTTTGTCCGGTAAATGTGGCCTCAAAAATGCTCACCTCAGGAGCTAATGGCACTTGCTCATTGTTACTGCAAAACACATCTATTGAACAAGTGTTTATACTTCTTAAGGTATGCATTTTAGAGCCCATGTTTATTTGGCACATTTTTTGATGTTTTGGTCCATATTGTCACCTCTGAAAGTCGCCTACCCGTAGAGTCTCAGCAACAACAATACGGTACATCTATTCCACTATCACAGGTATCAGGACGATTTTCTCTTACAACTTTTTACTCGATCGTTTCTGGACAGGGTCCTTTACCTTACATTAACACATTTACCTTCTCCATCAGTCTTAAAAGTTTTTAACATCGTGATGGAACTACCCTATGTACGGCAACTGGCAACTGACGCCGAGGTAAACTTGTAGTTTTAAAGCGTAAGCTGAATACCCAGAGGCTTGTGAAATCAAATGAAATTTGTTGAAATGTCCTGTATTATGTAGAAGTAACTTTTTATCCCTAATGCAGGCTCACAAAGCCTTGGACCTACGTTTCTGCGCGAACGTTTCGAGAAAGCATCAGGCACTCAAAATTATGTGTTCCGGAGAGGACAGAATAAGATACGATTGCTTTTAAATGGCCCACAGCGAAAATTACAGCACTTGCTGAGGACAGAATACAGATACAATTATTTTTAAATGGCCCAGCGCGAAAATTACTCCACCTGGTAAACGCGTGTCTCGTATAACGAGTGGAACAAACCCGCCCACTTAACGCAATGGCTCAAATATTTGCGAACAAGTTTGCGAGGAACTCTGGTGTAAATAACGTGACCTTCACAGTGTCTTACGAGAAAATTCAATTGGCACCGCATCCCTTCTGGCAGCGGGAAAATGGCAGTTGTAGCCCGTATATTTCAAAAATAGCTTTAGCTCCAGTTGTGGAATAACTACGTTGTAATAGATGTAGGCAAAAATAAAGGCGCGATTGTCCTAGATAATTTACATTTTTATCAACTGTAGTAAAACGTTTTGCAGTCTTAAATGCCATGACGATAGCCTTTGACCGTAGTGTTTCCCAGTTTTTGTCACAATTTTCTTTGTATAGATAAGCGGTTTCAATATCTGTAGTCACCTTATAAGGTAATAAAGTTACCTGTTTTTCCGCTTCCATTTAATTGTTTCTTATTAATGTTTTCGGAAATACCTTTGTTTTCATTTTAGTCTTATAAAATTGACGACGGCTGTAAAGCGCGAACGTGTTATCTATTCAAAGGAAATTAAATGTGACGTAGACTTTGAATTCTATGGCTTGTGAAGGGCGGTGTTCAAGTTTGTGCAGCGTTTGGTTGCAAAGATATGTGAAAGGAAGTAATATTTCTTTTCACAAGTGAAGATTTTTAAGGCCGGCCGAAGTGGCCGCGCGGTCCTGGCGCTGCAGTCTGGAACCGCGAGACCGCTACGGTCGCAGGTTCGAATCCTGCCTCGGGCATGGATGTGTGTGATGTCCTTAGGTTAGTTAGGTTTAACTAGTTCTAAGTTCTAGGGGACTAATGACCTCAGCAGTTGAGTCCCATAGTGCTCAGAGCCATTTGAACCATTTTTGAAGATTTTTAAACATTGAAAAAAATGTTGCGAACGCATTCTTCTGAATTAGGACAGTGAATTTAGAGACTGAAGCTAAGGTCTGATATAAACAAGCAGATGTGAATGGTCTCTATTGTAGAGTATTTATTTATGTGTAAATAGTACCAATGAAGGCAAGACACATTGTGTATCTGTCCCAAAAGAATATGTTGGTTCTCAGATCTTCACGTCGATGAATGACGCAGATTTTGAGACTAACTCAGTACAAGAGTTCCCTCTATAACTGACGTTTCGTAATGTATAAAACTTCATATATAGATATGATATCGACATCTGTTCTGAATGAAGCGAAAACCATAAAACGCAAACGCTTATTTTGGTAAAAACCGGAAATTATAAAGAGCAATGCATGTCATTTCTTGTAAAAGCATAATAAAACACACGACACGTATTGTTGGGGAACCATCAGAAAAGTAAGTGCCTCCTGTCGGGCTTATATTTTCTCTCGTTGTCTCCAGGAAGCGGCGAGCTAAATGACTTCCATCGAACAGATACAGGAATACACTGAAGAACTGTAATTCCGTTGCTTGTATAAAGGATAAATTCTCAGTAAAAAGTTTCAAAATTTTACCCTTACAGCTGGTCAAATGTAAAAAACGATAACCATGGCATTAATACGGAGAATTTAGGAGAAATTAATTAATCGTAACACTATATGTGTAAAAGTAATACAATAAGACGCTGAACTGATAACGTCAATCCTTGATTTGAGACAGAAATCAAAAAACTGTAAATGTCGGCTTCACTTCGCATGGCGGAAAGACAGTGTTTCGCACTCCGTCACGTGATTTACCTTTTGGTTTCAAACCTCAACATGGAGAAGGTTGAGGCGAGAGCAGTCTGTATATATTACACTACTGACCATTAAAATTGCTACACCACGGAGATGACGTGCTACAGACGCGAAATTTAACCGACAGGAAGAAGATGCTGTGATATGCAAATGATTAGCTTTTCAGAGCATTCACACAAGGTTGGCGCTGGTGGCGACACCTACAACGTCCTGACATGAGGAACGTTTCCAACCGATTTCTCATACACAAACAGCAGTTGACCGGCGTTGCCTGGTGAAACGTTGTTGTGATGCCTAGTGTAAGGAGGAGAAATGCCTGCCATCACGTTTCCGACTTTGATAAAGGTCGGATTGTAGCCTATCGCGATTGCGGTTTATCGTATCGCGACATTGCTGCTCGAGTTGGTCGAGATCCAATGACTGTTAGCAGAATATGGAATCGGTGGGTTCAGGAGGGTAATACGGAACGTCGTGCTAGATCCCAACGGCCTGGCATCACTAGCAGTCGAGATGACAGGCATCTTATCCTCATGGCTGTAACGGATCGTGCAGCCACGTCTCGAACCCTGAACCAACAGATGGGGACGTTTGCAAGACAACAACCATCAGCACGAACAGTTCGACGACGTTTGTAGCAGCATCGACTATCAGCTCGGAGACCACGGCTGCGGTTACCCTTGACGCTGCATCACAGACAGGAGCGCCTGCGATGGTGCATTCAACGACGAACCTGGGTACACGAATGACAAAACGTCATTTTTTCGGATGAATCCAGGTTCTGTTTACAGCATCATGATGGTCGCATCCGTGTTTGGCGACATCGCGGTGAACGCACATTGGAAGCGTGCATTCGTTATCGCCATACTGGCGTATCACCCGGCGTGATGGTATGGGGTGCCATTGGTTACAAGACCCGTGGCTCTACCTTCATTCGATCCCTGCGAAACCATACATTTCAGGAGGATAATGCACGACCGCATGTTGCAGGTCCTGTACGGGCCTTTCTGGATACAGATATGTTCGACTGCTGCCCTGGCCAGCACATTCCTCAAATCTCTCACCAATTGAAAGCGTCTGGTCAATGGTGGCCGAGCAAATGGCTCGTCACAATACGCCGGTCACTACTCTTGATGAACTGTGGTATCGTGTTGAAGCTGCATGGGCAGGTGTTCCTGTACGCGCCATCCAAGCTCTGTTTGACTCAATGCCCAGGCGTATCAAGGCCGTTATTACGGCCAGAGGTGGTTGTTCTGGGTGCTGATTTCTCAGGAACTATGCTCCAATATTGCGTGAAATTTAATCACATGTCAGTTCTAGTATAATACTGGGTGATAAAAAAGTCAGAACAAATTTGAAAACTTAATAAACCATGGAATAATGTAGATAGAGAGGTAAAAATTGACACATGTGCTTGGAATGGAATGGGGTTTTATTAGAACAAAAAAACAAAGTTCACAAAATGTCCGACAGATGGCGCTGGACAGCAGGTAACTGCTACCGTGACGGGTGAGAGGTACGCCGATATGTTACAGAATCGCATCATCCCCAGCCTGGCTGATAAACACCTGCTGGAACGTACGATGTTTATGCAGGATGGCGATGCACCCCGTATTGCTAGACGCGTGAAAGATCCCTTGCGCGCGTCGTGTGGTGATGATCGTGTGCTCAGCCGCCACTTTCGTCATGCTTGGCCTCTCAGGTCCCCAGACCTCAGTCCGTGCGATTATTGGCTTTGGGGTTACCTGAAGTCGCAAGTGTATCGTGATCGACCGTCGTCTCTAGGGATGCTGAAAGACAACATCCGACGCCAATGCCTCACCATAACTCCGGACATGCTTTACAGTGCTGTTCACAACATTATTCCTCGACTACAGCTATGGTTGAGGAATGATGGTGGACATATTGAGCATTTCCTGTAAAGAACATCATCTTTGCTTTGTCTTACTTTGTTATGCTAATTATTGCTATTCTGATCAGATGAAGCGCCATCTGTCGGACATTTTTTGAACTTTTGTATTTTTTTGGTTCTAATAAAACCACATGTCATTCCAAGTATGTGTGTCAATTTGTACCTCTCTATCTACAGTATTCCGTGATTTATTCAGTTTTCAAATTTATACTGACTTTTTGATCACTCTGTATATTTGTCCAATGAATACCCGTTTATCATCTGCATTTCTTTTTGGTGTAGCAAATTAAGTGTAACTATGTCTCTGCCTGATAAAATGAAGAAGTGCTACGTCGTTGTCTTTTGACCCATCTAGCGGCGTGCTGCGCTCATGTAACGTGGGGATTTCAGTGTATACCAGGACTACGGACTTGTATCTCCAAATAGACAAAAAATTAAATACGTCACTTTATTTTTTCGAGGTGATACGAAAAACTTTTTTCTTCGCATTTAGATACCGAGTTCACCTGTCTTGTCCAAATCAAACGACCTCATTTCCCTTAGAGATTCAAGTTAGATGTGAGGCAGCACAATGTTCTTTAGCGCCAATAGACCGCAGTATAGGGAAGAGTTGATTGTATCGCTGTAATCATTAATTAATGTTTACACCGTCTGCAATAAGGTATTTTATGGCTACGCGTGCTGTATTTTCCAGTGCTAGGAAGTCGCGTCACGGAGCGCTTGTTGGAGGATCAGCGGCTGCGCACTGCAAACAGATCGTGGTGCGTGGGGGAGGGTTCGCGGCAAGCCTGATAAGCGACTGACGGATGCCGGCACGCCTGCGCCGCCACGCGCACGCACAAAAACCACGCATCGCGACGCAGTGCGTGCTCCGCCGTACAACCGGCCGCTAAGCAGTGTCCCCCTCCATCTTGCGAACGACTTCTCGCTTTATCACCGCTAGTATTTACACTGTGGGGAAGGCTGCTCTGTGTGTGTGTGTGTGTGAGAGAGAGAGAGAGAGAGAGAGAGAGAGAGAGAGAGAGAGAGAGAGAGAGTGAGTGAGTTGGGTGGGGGGGGGGGGGGCGTATGCTTCAGTTACAAGCGTTTAAGAACGAGGTCGTGAACACGACTGCCTGCAAGCCGGCTGGACGGCTACGACACGACAAGCGTTGACGTACCACGACGTATGCGTGCATTATCGAAGTCGGGCACCTCGAAGAGAATGTGTCGTTTCTTAACATACCTCTGGTTCACGCTCTGCAAAGATCGATCGACAGTGGACACGAACAGTCAGTCACGTCATCGTTTCCGCTGGGCACTTTGTCAGCTGCTGAACGTGAGTTTGTAAGGGACAGTCTCTAGAAAAAGCCTGAATAACGACTTTCTGCAGCAGAAACAGCTGCGAGACGTGCATGAGATTCTGGAAGTTACGGACAGGGATGTGGAGCCGTGCCATCTCATGTGTCGTGGCCAGCTGCGCTAAATTTCTCGATTGAAGGTGGTCTCGATTGAGTTTAAATCCGGGGAATTTGGTGTAAGGAGAGAACGGTAAACAAGGGATGAACTCCTGCATATTAAAAACTGAGATTTGCAATAGTTTTATGAATAACCGAAGCGAAAGGACATTCTTGACGAAGCGTCACATGTGGCTTTGGCCGGCCGGGATGGCCGAGCTGTTCTAGGCGCTACAGTGTGGAACCATGCGACCGCTACGGTCGCAGTTCAAATCCTGCCTCGGGCATGGATGTGTGTGCTGTCCTTAGGTTAGTTAGGTTTAAGTAGTTCTAAGTTCTAGGGGACTGATGACCTCGGAAGTCAGGTCCCATAGTGCTCGGAGCAATTTGAACCATTTTTTTGTTGTGTTTTAAAATAGGAGTATTGTCATTTCTGTAACTACAAAATATTTTCACTTTACAGGCGATTACCAGGAGGCTACGTGAAGCAACCACAGACCGAGCCGGCTGAGTACCTGATCGCTAACTGCGTAAGTGAAGAAGGTTATTATTGCTCCCCGATAAACGTACTAGTATTGTCTCGGGAGATTTTTGTATATTGTAAGAACTTGTACTCTCTGATTTTTCTATTAACATAAATGGTTATTATAATGTTTGATGCGATCATACTGAGATGTTTAGGATGTATATTGATTTTAATTAAAGTTACTCAATCGACATTTGGCAGTGTTATTTTCTATTTAGTTCAATATTTCGTAGAATAATTTCGAGGAGGGATTTGTTTACATTTTCGCCTGTTTAGAAGTTAGCAGAAGGCTTGTGGATTATTTTGATTGGGAGAGCACATTTACAAAAAGAGTTTAATTATATTGTTACGCGAAGGCAAGCTTTTACTATTGAAAAATTTTCATACTCATTCCTTGGCAATCTGAGGAAGCCATTTAATTTCCAGAAGGAGATTTTCACTCTGCAGCGGAGTGTGCGCTGATATGAAACTTCCTGGCAGATTAAAACTGTGTGCCGGACCGAGACTCGAACTCGGGACCTTTGCTTTTCGCGGGCAAGTGCTGTACCAACTGCGCTACCCAAGCACGACTCACGCCCCCTCCTCCCACCTTTACTTCTGCCAGTACTGCTTGGGTAGCTCTGTTGGTAGAGCACTTGCCCGCGAAAGGCAAAGGTCCTGACTTCGAGTCTCGGTCCAGCACACAGTTTTAATCTGCCAGGAGGTGTCATTTAATTTCATTGACGACAGCATATGTGGAAGAAATTAATTACTGTTGTTATTCCTCCACATCTCTCACAGTCTTTTCCCTATCAATTTAGAAGAGATATTACACTTTCCAGTCAGTTAGTGTGACCACCTATTGGAAGCCTGAATAACCGCCTTTTGCAGTGCGAACCTGCACGAGAAATGCAGGAAGACAGTCAGTGAGGTTCTGGAAGGACCAACTGGGATGCGGAGCCATGCCAGCTCCGATGCCGTGGTCAACTGTGCTATGTTTCTCGGTTGAAGATCCATAATGCGGAAAGCCCGATCGTGGTAATCCCGCTGATTCTCGATTGGGTTTAAATCCGGGGAGCCTCGTGGTCAGGAGAATACGGTAAACTAATGACCACACATGCACAGTGCTAATTCTGCGACACGTTTCATTGTCCTGCTGATAGAGGCCATCGTGCTAAGGAAAAACATACTCCTTGTAGGTGTGGACGTGTCCCTAAGGGTAGATGCGTACTCTTGTTGATACGTTGTGTCTTCCAGAATGACGAGATCACTCAGGGAATGCCACGAAAGCATTCCTCAGACCATTACGCTCCCTCCTCAAGCATGGACGCCTCCGATGATTGGCCAGGACGTTTGCCACCTGTCCGATACGTAATTCATCTGAAAAGACCATCTGTCGCCGCTCGGTGGACGCCCAGTCGGGGTACTGGAGGGCACATTCCAGTCTTCATCGGCGATGAACGGCAGTCAGTATGGGCGTCTGAACCAGGCGCCTCCTGTGGAAGCCCATAAGTAGCAACGTTCGCTGAACGGTCGTTGAGGAGTCTCTGTTGGTAGCCCGTTGGTTTATGTGGGTGGTCAGTTGCTCATCAGCTACATGTCTATTCGCCCGTATACGTCTCTGCATCCGTCGTCCACACCTTTCATCTGTGACCCATGGTTTTGGACAGCCCCATTCTGCCACGCACGGTGTACTGTAACTACGGCGGCACGCAACTGTTTGCAAACTTAACCACTTCGGGAACGCTCCCACCATTGTCCCGAAACCCAATGGTGATTCCTTTTTGGCCGTGTGCTGTCTGTGATTGGTTAGTTCACGTCGAACATACGGGGTAGTCACTATAACGTGACTGGACCGTGTATATCGAAAGAGAGCATCGGGCATCAGTGACGACAAAGATGACTGTTTATGCCGTTTACGGTCCTTTGACTATTAGCTTTACTTAAAAGTCACCATAACTGTTTATTTCCATACATACTGTATTCGAACTCGTATAGCAAATTTGTTAACAATTCTTTTTTCTTTGTTTATTGCCTAGTTAAAGTTTAAACAGAGTTATAACTTTCTGTTGTGCCTGTTTCGTAGTTTTTCGCGTATCGCTTGCATTCGCGCCACCCAAGTCAAATGTATTCCAATTCTTGAAGCAGATTCGATTCTATATCGAGCACTACGGTATATCGACAAATTCTGAGCGAGTCCGAATGCGTGTATCGTTCGCCTAGCCCTAAATATGATATGTACGGTGTCAGTAACGTAGGGACATTTAAGCCAGGTTCCTTAAAAGAGGCAGTATAGCTGTACAGAATCGTGTAGTCAGACTCATGTTTCGTTCCGAGCGTTACTGGTTGGGATCGAGGCTACTGAGATAGGGAACCGCTGCAGAAATAACTGGCCTGTTTTTTTTTCGGAACATTCTGGGGTGTTCTGAGAACGCCAAACAGAGGCGTGACATTGATCGCATTACCCTTCTACTCGGAACGAAAGGTCAGACACAAGACTGAAGGCCTATCTTGCACACCATTAACAGTCCACGAAGGCGTGAAATGGTGCTCTTAACCTTTAACCCAGTTCACCCGAGCGGCTGTCAGCAAGCGACTACAAGGAAAGCAATACGGCAGAGAGAGGCCAGAGGGCATTTGGGGGCTGTCGGGAATGCGTGCGTCATCACCTTCTTTCCTGGACGTGGCTTACCAATTTCTCACAGTCAATATTTCGTGTCTGAGAACGTTGACTGATTCGACCGAAGAAAACAGATGCAATTACTGCTGGGTTCATTTTTCGTTTTACACTCCTGGAAATGGAAAAAAGAACACATTGACACCGGTGTGTCAGACCCACCATACTTGCTCCGGACACTGCGAGAGGGCTGTACAAGCAATGATCACACGCACGGCACAGCGAACACACCAGGAACCGCGGTGTTGGCCGTCGAATGGCGCTAGCTGCGCAGCATTTGTGCACCGCCGCCGTCAGTGTCAGCCAGTTTGCCGTGGCATACGGAGCTCCATCGCAGTCTTTAACACTGGTAGCATGCAGCGACAGCGTGGACGTGAACCGTATGTGCAGTTGACGGACTTTGAGCGAGGGCGTATAGTGGGCATGCGGGAGGCCGGGTGGACGTACCGCCGAATTGCTCAACACGTGGGGCGTGAGGTCTCCACAGTACATCGATGTTGTCGCCAGTGGTCGGCGGAAGGTGCACGTGCCCGTCGACCTGGGACCGGACCGCAGCGACGCACGGATGCACGCCAAGACCGTAGGATCCGACGCAGTGCCGTAGGGGACCGCACCGCCACTTCCCAGCAAATTAGGGACACTGTTGCTCCTGGGGTATCGGCGAGGACCATTCGCAACCGTCTCCATGAAGCTGGGCTACGGTCCCGCACACCGTTAGGCCGTCTTCCGCTCACGCCCCAACATCGTGCAGCCCGCCTCCAGTGGTGTCGCGACAGGCGTGAATGGAGGGATGAATGGAGACGTGTCGTCTTCAGCGATGAGAGTCGCTTCTGCCTTGGTGCCAATGATGGTCGTATGCGTGTTTGGCGCCGTGCAGGTGAGCGCCACAATCTGGACTGCATACGACCGAGGCACACAGGGCCAACACCCGGCATCATGGTGTGGGGAGCGATCTCCTACACTGGCCGTACACCACTGGTGATCGTCAAGGGGACACTGAATAGTGCACGGTACATCCAAACCGTCATCGAACCCATCGTTCTACCATTCCTAGACCGGCAAGGGAACTTGCTGTTCCAACAGGACAATGCACGTCCGCATGTATCCCGTGCCACCCAACGTGCTCTAGAAGGTGTAAGTCAACTACCCTGGCCAGCAAGATCTCCGGATCTGGCCCCCATTGAGCATGTTTGGGACTGGATGAAGCGTCGTCTCACGCGGTCTGCACGTCCAGCACGAACACTGGTCCAACTGAGGCGCCAGGTGGAAATGGCATGGCAAGCCGTTCCACAGGACTACATCCAGCATCTCTACGATCGTCTCCATGGGAGAATAGCAGCCTGCATTGCTGCGAAAGGTGGATATACACTGTACTAGTGCCGACATTGTGCATGCTCTGTTGCCTGTGTCTATGTGCCTGTGGTTCTGTCAGTGTGATCATGTGATGTATCTGACCCCAGGAATGTGTCAATAAAGTTTCCCCTTCCTGGGACAATGAATTCACGGTGTTCTTATTTCAATTTCCAGGAGTGTATTTGGCTTTATGACGGGCGGATTGCATATCCAGCACTTTTACACAGTTTTAATGATGCCCCAAAAGGGTGAAACGCGTCATTGATATTAAATAATTTCGTAATCAAGACTGTCTTTTATGTCCATCTTTTCCCGTATGGTTGCGGAACCTCGGCTGTTCAGTATAGAATGTCAAATCAAACACCTTTCAGTTGTCTAAATTTTCAAATTATTTTATTGGGCTACCAGTTTCGGCATCTTCATGCCCCCTGACCGACGTGTAGGAAGATCCCCACGCTGGTCCAGCCAAAATTGGGGCCAGCATTCAATTCAAGACTGTTTTGTTTCTGAAATAAAACGAAACGATTTGTATTTCGCCGACTGTCATCCGAAATCTGTACGATTGCATTGTGACAGCGCAAGTACTGGCGTAGTAATTTGTAAAGATCGGCCGTTTTCAACCACTGTCATTTGTCGGCGGAATCCACTGATGTTGGTACAACCGCTACCGCATTCGAAGCGAGTATTATCCGTAGCTCCACCCTGACGTTCGTTTCAGTTAAACACCTCACAGTCGTTGGTCTTCAACATGCCTCAGTAATATGTTATTTTCTGTTTTGAACAGCGCCAAACCAAGTTCCCGCCTACTTTGGTTGTCGACCAACGTCATAGTGGCCACGTGGCTTACCGCGGACGTTCCCTTTACATTTCTTGTCGCGCCTGTACACACACTAATACACAAGGCGCACGAACTCCGCTCTACGCAAGGTAGAGTCTTACTAACAAGTGAACATCCCCATCGCACCCCCCTCAGATTTAGTTATAAGTTGGCACAGTGGATAGGCCTTGAAAAACTGAACGCAAATCAATCGAGAAAACAGGAAGAAGTTGTGTGGAACTATGAAAAAATAAGCAAAATATACAAACTGAGTAGTCCCTGCGCAACATAGGCAACATCTATGAGGAAGTGAGCTCAGTAGCGCCGTGGTCCCGTGGTTAGCGTGAGCAGCTGCCGAACGAGAGGTCCTTGATTCAAGTCTTCCCTCGAGTGAAGAGTTTACTTTCTTCATTTTCGCAAAGTTATGATCTGTCCGTACGTTCATTGACGTCTCTGTTCACTGTAATAAGTTTAGTGTCTGTGTTTTGCGACCGCACCGCAAAACCGTGCGATTAGCAGACGAAAGGACGTGCTTCTCCAGTGGGAACCGAAAACATTTGGTCGCAAAGTCATAGGTCAACCGATTCCTCCACAGGAAAACACGTCTGATATATCCTATACGACACTGGTGAAGGCATGTGCGTCACATGACAGAAATATGTTGTCGACTCATCTAACTTGTACACTTGGCGAATGGGTAAAAAGATTCCTCTACCTTGCCCGATTTAGGTTTTCTTGTGGATGTGAAAATCACTCCCAACAAAGTGATGAAAACATAAGAGTTTGTCTCATAAACTGCAACAAGTGAATGCAACAGTTTCACAGTCGCACAGTTTTTCCTGTGCTCTGTCAAAACATATGTTTTTAACGTTTTCAAATTTTTCCGTGTGTAGACCGTCAAATCCTGCATATGTCCAAGCAAATCTTAACATGTTCTGGAATTTTGGAGAGCGAAGTTGATTATGTGTGAGTGCCTGAACTTTGATAATTGTCTGAAAATAAAAAATTAAATTTTTCACTCGAGGTAAGACTTGTACCAAGGACCTCTCCTTCCGCAGCTGTTCACGCTAACCACGGGACCACGGCGCTCCTGAGCTCAGAGTCTCATTGATGTTGCCTGTCTTGGGCATAGACTACTCAGTTTGTATATTTTGCTTATTTTCTCTTAGTTCCACTCAACTTCTTCCTGTTTTCTCGATTGATCTGTGTTCAGTTTTTCAAGGCCTATCCACTGTGCCAACTTATAACTAAATCTGAGGGGGGTGCGATGGGGAGGTTCCCTTGTAAGGGTGATTGTTGAAGTGGTTGTCCACTGAGGTGGACGAGGACTTTCCGAATGCAGATAGACCGTGATTCATTGAGAGTGTTTTCGGTGGACGAGAGCTCTTGAGGTGCAAGTAAAGTAATGAGCAGGTTGTTTCCTGGAATACCGGGCGCATATTTGAATAGACACAGTTTTCACTCATCCCTTCACACACCGACTTTGGTTGTGTACAAGGAGATAAAATGCTGTGTATAATGCAGTAAAATGGTGCTATGTATGAGAGTCCGTCAAATGAAAACCGAATACTCGCCAGATCGGGACTGTGGAATGGTTCCATTCAAAAGAAATCACCACACGCATTATGACACGCATGTCTTTCTTCACGTCACCAAAGATGTGAAAACCACACTGTGAGCGATCCGGGTTGTACGGAGGACGTTGCTGTGCCCAACCAAATCATCTTCGTCCGATTGACAGTGTTGCGGCGGGCGCTATCGTGCAACATGATGATTCCGTCAGCCAGTCCGCAGCTCGTGGTCGTGCGGTAGCGTTCTCGCTTCCCACGCGCGGGTTCCCGGGTTCGATTCCCGGCGGGGTCAGGGTTTTTCTCTGCCTCGTGATGACTGGGTGTTGTGTGATGTACTTAGGTTAGTTAGATTTAAGTAGTTCTAAGTTCTAGGGGACTGATGACCATAGATGTTAAGTCCCATAGTGCGCAGAGCCATTTGAACCATTTTTTTCCGTCAGCCAGCAAGATCTGGGGCGTTATGACTTTATGGTCCCGTCGTAGTTTCTGCAGTGTCTTCGTAGCCCATTGATTGTGGTTCGACGCTCGTGGAACTCGATGAGCACAGGGCTCCTGCTATCAAAGAAGAAGGTGATTATGACCTCGCGCTGTGCCACCATTTCGAGTCCGAGGGCAAATGGCAAAGCCAGCAGTGGAAACATCCCACATCTCAGCCGCCAAAGAAATCAAAAGCTGTTCACACACTTTCCGGTAAGGTCATGATGACCATCTTCGTCGACTGCAGGAGCACTCTGCTCCCCGAGTACCTCGAGCGTGAAACCACAATCAATGCGCAGCGCTATGAAGGCACTTTGCAGAAACTGTAGTCTACCATAAAGTGAAAACGCCCTGGAATACTTTCTGACGGAATCTTCCCGTCGCACGATAGCGTCCGCCACCACACTGCAATCGGAGGAAGGCTACGCTTCAGGGATTTTGTTGGGGAACACTACAACATCACCGAGCGAGGTGGCGCAGTGGTTAGCACACTGGACTCGCATTCGGGAGGACGACAGTTCAATCCCGTCTCTGGCTATCCTGATTTAGGTTTTCCGTGATTTACCTAAATCGTTTCAGGCAAATGCCGGGATGGTTCCTTTGAAAGGGCACGGTCGATTTCCTTCCCTAACCCGAGCTTGCGCTCCGTCTGTAATGACCTCGTTGTCGACGGGACGTTAAACACTAACAACCACCACCACCACTACAACATCTTCCGTGTAGCTCGAATCTTATGTGATTTTCACATCTTCGGCGACCCCGAGAAAGGCTTGCGTTGACGTCGGTTTCCGTCTGCGAGAAAGTGCAAGAGCATGTGCGGTTGTGGATCTGTCAGCGGCCACCCGCGTTCTACGAAACAGGTATTCATCGTCTCGTCTCCAAGTAGGATAAATGTCTTAAGGCGTGTGGAGCTTACTTTTGAATGGAACCGTTGTGGTGGGTCTGACTGCCCGTCATACTTCCGTAAAGCACGAAAAGTAAGGAAGTGCAGTAGCCAGAAGAGTGCATAGTAAACAATGAACCGCAGCTCCCAGGATTACCGGCGTCGTATTTTTTAAACTCGAGCCGCTCCCTTCAGAAATTTCCATACAATAAGAAGCTCTTGTGTTTCGGACGACTTCTCTCATTCATAGCGAGAAATTATCGTTAGCGATTTTCTTTCTTCTCCGTGCTGGTGTGCCCGGCAGGCTCGCAGACGGCGGGTCTGGGAGAGCATTTGCACATAATGCAAAACGCCGCCGGCGTATCCTTGGGCAGCCCCTATGGGGGCGGTTCGATGCCAGCGGGCCGCCTGCATGTCTGCTGCGCTGTGGTGTGGCGACACACGACCTCAACCCAGCACGAGTGACAACGTCATTTCCCTATCATTCTGTGTCACTTCGACTGCGCAGGATCCCATATATACGAGACGCAAATAAAGTAAAAAGCGTAAAAAAAGTGCATATTGCATGCCATTCAGATCAAGGTAGGTTGCAGACCTTCCAGCGTCACCGCCTGTAAGGGGATCCCGTGACAAATATTTGGTACTGTAGTGAATGTTCATGTTGTTGTTGTGTGGTCTTCAGTTCTGAGACTGGTTTGATGCGGTTCTCCATGCTACTCTCTTCTGTGCAAGCTCCTTCATCTCCCAGTACCTACTGCAACCTAGATCCTTCTGAATCTGTTTAGTGTAGTCATATCTTGGTCTCCATCTACGACTTTTACCCTCCACGCTGCCCTCCAATACTAAACTTGTGATCCCTTGATGCCTCACAACATGTCCTACCAACCGATCCCTTCTTCTAGTCAAGTTGTGCCACAAACTCGTCTTCTCCCCAATTCTATCCAATACCTCCTAATTAGTTACGTGATTTACCCATCTAATCTTCAGCATTCTTCTGCAGCACCACATTTCGAAAGCTTCTATTCTCTTCTTGTCCAAGACATCAAGTATGAATGTTCACAGACTACTGTATTAGTGAGATTAGCTACAGTGATGACCCAAAATATTTTGACCATCTGCGTAATACCTTCTTCGTTCGCCTTTGGAATGAAACATGTAACTGATACCGCGTATCAGGACTCTGACAGTTTCTTGGTAGGCTTTTCGAAGTATGTAGCATTAGACATCTACGAGCAGGTCATGTAATTCGCGTAAATAACGGGCCGCTGATTTGCGTTCGCGGTGATGGCGCCCGATAGCGACCCAATGGGTTCCATAGCATTTACATCAGGAGAATTTGATCGCCGAGACATCATCGTCCAACGTGAGTTCACTATAATGCTCCTCAAACCATTGTAGCACGGTTCTGTCTCCAAGACACAGACAATTATACAGGGCTATTACAAATGATTGAAGCGATTTCATAAATTCACTGTAGCTGCATTCATTGACATATAGTCACGACAGACTACAGATACGTAGAAAAACTCATAAAGTTTTGTTCGGCTGAAGCCGCACTTCAGCTTTCTGCCGCCAGAGCGCTCGAGAGCGCAGTGAGACAAAATGGCGACAGAAGCCGAGAAAGCGTATGTCGTGCTTGAAATGCACTCACATCAGTCAGTCATAACAGTGCAACGACACTTCAGGACGAAGTTCAACAAAGATCCACCAACTGCTAACTCCATTCGGCGACACCCGATGACAAAGTGAAACGCTTTGAATTTTCGGCGCGGTTGCAACAGCTCATGGAAGAGGATGCGTTCAGTGCGAAACTTGTTTTCAGTGATGAAGCAACATTTTTTCTTAATGATGAAGTAAACAGACACAATGTGCGAATCTGGGCGGTAGAGAATCCTCACGCATTCGTGCAGGAAATTCGCAATTCGCCAAAAGTTAACGTGCTTTGTGCAATCTCGCGGTTTAAAGTTTACGGCCCCTTTTTCTTCTGCGAAAAAAACGTTACAGGACACGTGTATCTGGACATGCTGGAAAATTGGCTCATGCCACAACTGGAGACCGACAGCGCCGACTTCATCTTTCAACAGGATGGTGCTCCACCGCACTTCCATCACGATGTTCGGCATTTCTTAAACAGGAGATTGGAAAACCGATGGATCGGTCGTGGTGGAGATGATGATCAGCAATTCATGTCATGGCCTCCACGCTCTCCCGGCTTAACCCCATGCGATTTCTTTCTGTGGGGTTATGTGAAAGATTTAGTGTTTAAACCTCCTCTACCAAGAAACGTGCCAGAACTGCGAGCTCGAATCAACGATGCTTTCGAACTCATTGATGGGGACATGCTGCGCCGAGTGTGGGAGGAAAGTGATTATCGGCTTGATGTCTGCCGAATCACTAAAGGGGCACATATCGAACATTTTTGAATGCCTAAAAAAACTTTTTGAGTTTTTGTATGTGTGTGCAAAGCATTGTGAAAATATCTCAAATAATAAAGTTATTGTAGAGCTGTGAAATCGCTTCAATCATTTGTAATAACCCTGTACTGCTGAAAGAAAACTTCTCCATTGAGGAAGACATCAAGTATGAAGGGTGGTTCGCAGCTGTAAGCGTGTCTTCGATTACCACCACAGGTCCCATGCAAGCGCAGAACGTCTCCCATAGCATAATACTGCTCTCAACAGCCTGCGTTGCGTGGCGCGCTGCACTTTTCGAGCCGCCGTTCGATGACGGCGTTTTGTGGAGTCGACCATCGACCTAGTGAAGCAAAAAAATCAATTCACCCGAAGAGCCGACACGTTTCCTTTGATCGACGGTCGAATCCGGATGGTCCTGTGACCACTGGAATCGTAACTGACGAAGTCGTTGGTCAAGATGCGAACACGTAGGTGCGGTCTGCTGCGGAGCTCCATGTTCAACAGTATACAGTACTAAGGACAAACACTTGTGCGTGCACCAGCATTATTCTCTTTCGAGAAAGACGCTACAAATAACTATCTATCCTACCAGAGCAGACAAGCGTCCAAACCCCACGCTCCGTGAAGAATCGTGGGCGGGCGCCTAGTGGTAGTTTCACTGTCCTCCTACCTCTTTCCGCAGATGCTCACGACAGTAGCACGTGAACATTCGACCAGCTTCGCCATTTTCGAGATACTCATACACAGGTTGTCCGTAATAACAGTCTGCCCTTTCTAAAAGTCGCTTATCTCAATGGATTTCCCCATTTGTAGCCCATATCTTCACTAGAGTGCTCCCCTATCCGTGTCTGCTCCGCTTACATACTGTTGTTACAGCGTCACGTGCTTGTAACACCAGCGGGCGGCATCCAATGTCGCGATGGGCAGTGGTCATATTATTTTGGCTTATCAGTGTATGTTTGTTCCATAGAGCTATAGTAAGGAGATCCTCAAGGATGACGTAAAACAAAAACAAAAATTCTGCCTGTTTAAATATCTCCGTATTTGAATATGCCTATACCAGTTTTCTGGTGCTTCAGTGTATCTGAACATTTACAGCGAACTGCCAGTCTTTGCACCACTTTGGAATCTTACAAGGCCCAACTGGACATTTGTGCAACTTTTTCAGATAGTATTGTAAAATATTTGTAAGATTGCGTAATATGCATCCTAACGTTAGAGCGTCCGACTGTTCAATGAATCAGCCGGCCGCTGTGACCGAGAGGTTCTAGGCGCTTCAGTCCGGAACCATGCGGCTGCTTCGGCCACAGGTTCAAATCCTGCCTCGGGAATGGATGTGTGTGATGTCCTTAGGTTAGTAGTTCTAAGTCTCGGCGACTGATGACCTCAGGTGTTAAGTCCCATAGAGCTTAGTGTGGAGTCACCGCCAGACGCCACACTTGCTAGGTGGTAGCCTTTAAATCGGCCGCGGTCCGTTAGTATACGTCGGACCCGCGTGTCGCCACTATCAGTGATTGCAGACCGAGCGCCGCCACACGGCAGGTCTAGAGAGACGTCCTAGCACTCGCCCCAGTTGTACAGCCGACTTTGCTAGCGATGGTTCACTGACAAATTACGCTCTCATTTGTCGAGACGATAGTTGGCATAGCCTTCAGCTACGTCATTTGCTACGACCTAGCAAGGCGCCATTATCATTTGCTATTTATCTTGTGATGCATGTACCGTCAGACCGATGTTCACCAATTATGGATTAAAGTTAAGTATTCCAGAAGCTACGTACTCTTTTTGCTACTATAAGACCTTGACCTGTTCCAGACCTCACGCCAGCCTTCGGCTTCCTCTCAAAGTGGCTTGGCTGTCTTGCCAAGTCACAAAACTTAGAGCCATTTGAATCATTTTTTTATTTTATTTTTATTTATTTATTTATTTTTTTGTTCAATGAATCAGACACGCAGGCCTAAAAGCCTCGCCATTTTCGGCAAACATGTATGCGTTCCCAGGGAGTAACTTAATCTTACGAGTTACTGTCACCTGTTCGGCAACAGCGCTACCCCGTGGAACACCTTCGGCGCCAGAGGGAGCTGTGGATGCGCCGGCGGCCCCGTTCTTCCGCGCCGATGCACTTTGCGGTTGGCGGGCGCCGAGGCGGGCTCGCTTTGCATAATTCGTCGGACACATCTGCTGCCAAGAAGTTAAACTGTAGGTTTTGTGTTTCCATGCAAAAAGAAAGGAGGAGAAGGTGACTGCATCCGAATTGCGGCTTCAGGGCCTCCTCGAAAACTACCCGATCCCAGATTGGTGAGCTTTTGTTTCCCTTCCCAGTATTTTTTTTCTGTCCGTGGCTTACGCGGCACCAATACGACGCACTGGTTGAGTGGTTTCTTCCAGCTATGGATCGGCTTTTTGGAAGCTCAGAAAGGTCGGTAATTCTCGTGGGAATTGAATATGAAAGACAGGGAAATCTCAGGGAAACCTGAAAAGCTCTGCGTGAATTCTGTTCGTTAACGGAAATGAATGTACGTGCGCTTGGCAATGCGTCACGTAGCTCTGATTTAGTCATATGCAAAAAATTAGAGATGTATTTTTCATTTAAATACTATAAATACGGATCTGTAATTGAATGCGCGCGTTTTGTTGATCAGAAATGAATATTCGGGCTTCGGTTCTTTCTAACCAATTTCAGTATGTGACCTTGTTACAGATTCATGCAACGAGACATTATGCATAGTCTTCTGTATTGACTTTATACGACGTTTAACGAGCCTGAATTATAAAACAATACAGATGTAATGCCTAATATTAGACCTCACTTTGTAAATGAACTTTATTATTATTGTTATCATTTGAATTTGGCCAGTTCAGGAAATGTTGACGTATGACATCATAATCTTTCCCCTTTTTTCGCTTCCCAATAATTCTTCATACTTGCTTTCTGTTGTTCTTTCGTCATTCCATGTCCCTCCTCTCTTTTTGCGTTTTCTTCTACAAACCCTTGACGTTTCCCTGAATTGATGTGTGTTTTCTATGTCTTCTCTAGATCTTTCTTAAGTTCTACAAAACATGAAATTTGAGTTTTTTAATGTTTGTCGAAGAAGATGGGTTTCTTTGTCAGCCTCTTGTTATACATTCTTTCCAAGTCGCCATAGAAAGTAATCCTCAACTTCCTCATTTTTTCCGTCATATTCTCGGATTTTTCATACACCTCTTTCTTGCAAATCCCATTTTCATACTTTGAACCCAGAATTTTTCGAATTATTCTTCTGTCTTTCTTTTTTCTCCAAATTATTTTACTGTTTGGCTGCGCTTATGACCAGTCATTCTAGGCAAAAAGATAGTTCGTTTTAATAACCACATTTTAATGCCTCGATTTTGTTTAATAGGTAAGGATTTTTATTGTATGTGTTCTTTGTCAATTGGAATGCCCTCTTAATTTTCTGGCTCTTTTTATCAAATGGTTCAAATGGCTCTGATCACTGTGGGACTTAACATGAGGTCATCAGTCCCCTAGAACTTAGAACTACTTAAACCTAACCAACCTAAGGACATCACACACATCCATGCCCGAGGCAGGATTCAAACCTGCGATCGTGGAGGTCGCGCGATTCCAGATTGTAGCGCCTACAACCGCTCGGCCAGTATGACTCTTTTTATCTTAGCTGCTTTGTTCAGAGCATTTGGCTGGATTATTTCTCCCAAATATTTAAATTCTGAAACTTTCTTAATTTTCCCATATTTTTATTTCTTACATTTTGGGTCACCTTTAACGTTGCACTGTTTTTCAAACGAAATTTGTAATCCAGATATTTCTGCTTCGTCTTGGAGAATTTTTTATCCGTTTCGTTGCATTTTTAATTTAACTGCAGTAGTTATTTTACCAAGAGTACCGATTAATCATTATTTCTAGAACAAAAAAAGTTTCGTGTATATCTTGTTTTCAGTCCTAAATGAACTTGTAATAATGACTAGTGAGCGACATGGCATGGAAACGCCACAAAAAATTGTTTGCCGCCATGAAAACCAGCAAAATGAAACTTGCTCTCACACGCAACTACAATTCTTTGAGGAGAATTTTGAAATTTAACGTGGAAACATCTGGAAATATCAGGGAAATCTTTCGATGAAACAAAGTCGCTACCCTGAAATTATTATCATTGCGTTACAGGTATTCTTATCTGTTGCCGAAATTCTAGTTCAGTAACGCATAATCTTGGCGATCTAGGCGTTGCGTTAACGTTAAATAGCTTTCATTTAAAAAGCCATTGAAATATTACAATAACTTTAAATGTGACCTGAATTTCAAATCGAGCGAGGTCGAAAAATAAGACACTTGTAGTCAGAGAGAGCAGGCGTCAATTCTCCTCTTGATATCGTGATTTAACATCGACAAAGAAGACGATGTAGTGAATACTGGGAATTTCGGAGAAACTATGTTAACTGTACTACTGTATGTGTAATACTAATACAACAAGTTGTACAATTGTTAAAACCTACGCTTCATTTCAGCTACAAGTGAGGAAAAAATGCAACAGTCGGCTCCACTTTGCATTGGGGGCAATGACTTATATGTTGGTTTCAAACCTCAACACAGCAGATAGGGGCGCGGGCCGTCTGTATGGCAGTCTAGGCTCCGGATGAGAGTTTTATGTTACGTGACGTGCCTCCAGCGCTAATGGCGGCTAAGCGATTTGTCATGCGTGTAAGTCACACGCCTGTGATTGATGGCCGCCTCTAGCCTGGCAGAAGAGCAAGTGCACAGGCAACGGTGGGGGAGGAGGTTTCATGCCTCTGAAGGGCCACGCACCGCTCAGTCTTAGCCAGCCAACCCCGACCTCCGAACTGGAGAGAAGACAAGGGTATCAGTGTAGCAGCGGCGGGAGGAGACTATAGTTCTGCTGCCGCAGAGCTCAGCACGTAAGTTGATCAATTGTTTCCCACTCTAAGAAACGTGCCTGTGTTTTGCGATAAGGCCCAGCAACTAAATGTTGCTGTGCGTTAGCCTTGTGAGCCAAAAAGCTGCATTATTTTGTTTCAAAGCTGCATTTTGACAACTAGGGCCTGCCATCTGATAAAGTTTATGCAGGCGAGAGTGCTCCACACAGCCCGCTTAAAGGCCTGCATCGCTTTGTTACGCAGTTGGGGTCGCAGACACCGTTTCCCATTCAGCACCAATGATGTGAGGCAGGGTTAAGTTCTTTTGTCTGATCTTTTATTGTTTTAGCTGCCGTATATATACTCAGATTTAAAATACGGGAAATTTGAAGTAGGAAATTATAAACGTGTGTCCAATTTTAAGAAGATAGGAGAGAGTAGAAAAAGTTCCTACAATCACCCGTGTGGGACCGATAAACTCGTTGTTTGGTCCCCTCCCCCAAATCAATCAATCAATCAATCAACCAACCAACCAACACCACCCGTGGAAAAGGACTTGGTATTCAAACCCTTGTTAGTAACATCTACATGAACATCTCTCCTCGCCAAAACATGAATCGTTCCGCTTACGTGGGTCTATTCTACTTTTATTACTATAATGTTATGAAATTTCTTGTGTATATTATTTCATATTAGGTTACCAAACAACTATATTGGTTAAAAACAGTTTTGGCTGCAATTTTAGTTTTTTTATTTTTCAGCTACGCGTTTCGCCTTAGTTAGGCATCTTGAGGTTGATCTTAATTTGGTATTTGTTAGAACGATCTTTTAGACAGTGTAGCCAAAGGGCATCGTCGAATACATCAGGCCAACATCATCTTCTTTAAACTCAGTAAAAACTGTTTTACTGAGTTTAACGAAGGCGATGTTGGCCTGACGTATTCAAATGGTTCAAATGGCTCTGAGCACTATGGGACTTAACATCTATGGTCATCAGTCCCCTAGAACTTAGAACTACTTAAAAATAACTAACCTAAGGACATCACACACATCCATGCCCGAGGCAGGATTCGAACCTGCGACCGTAGCAGTCGCGCGGATTGAGCGCCTAGAACCGCTAGACAACCGCGGCCGGCCTGACGTATTCGATGATGCCCTTTGGCTACACTGTCTAAAAGATCGTTCTAAGAAATACCAAATTAAGATCAACCTCTAGATGCCTAAATAAGGCGAAAAACGTAGTTGAAAAATAAAAAAATTAAAATTGCAACCAAGACTGTTTTTAACCAATACTGTTAAGCACTGGTTTGCTGTATGCCACATATGGATTGGAAGAATTTCTACAAAACAACTACTACTTAAATGTACGTTAGTATGTATACAGGTTTTACGTGACTTTGAACAGTATCCAGTTACGACATAATGTAGCTTTTTTGAGCGTTTTACGTGACTCTAGAACAATATCTAGCCACGGGCTGTCTTAATTAGTTACTCTTGTGATTACATATAAGTAAAACGAAAGTGTTCCGTGAATAATACTCATGTTAGTTTTTGTGTATATTCTTGAGTATCTGTGTTGTCAGTGTTCTGTTTGTATACTATTCTTCATTTGTATAGTATTCTTCAATTTTAAGCCCAAGAAAGTTTTTAGGAAACAGATTCTGGAGCAACGGGGTTTAAATGCCCGTTCGGTCACCCACATTTAGGTATTACGTGGTTTCCACCGGAAATAATTTAAGGCAAACAACTGCTGGCTGCTTTGGAAAGGACAGAGCTGATATTCTATCACCTCCTTGTGCTATCCTCTCCCATCATAGTTCTCTTTTTGCGGATGAGATGTTTTTCCTTCCTTCGTTTTTAACTGAATTTCCGACTGCCTCAACTGTGAGGGCAGTTAGTGAGTCGTAACTGAATAGCTCAATCGGTAACGGCACTACTTCCCAAAAAAAAAAGGTTACAGGTTTGAGTCCCGCTCCAGCACACATTTCTGATCTGCCAGAAAGTTTACAAAAACGGTGCATATTCCACTGCAGACTGAAAGGTTCATTGTGGAATTTGCACAAAACTCGAAGCTAATAGTACCGATTCCTTTTCCGAAAATTCTATACTGAGTAATTTCTGTCCTGCCATCCTAGCGATTTAACGGTATAATTTTTTTGCTGCAATATTTGCATCTCGAATGTATGATTCGACAATGTTAGCATAACACAGTAGACAGTACTAAGTGCCTGAAGCATCGGGAAACTGCGATACAGCTACGAACCTTCGATGCTGTCTTTTGAGTGAAAGTTCTGTGGCTCCAAAATAAGTGATCCTGCCGGTAAGTCATATGCAGTTGAAGCGAGGTCATAGTTGATGCACGTGCACGGCGAGATGATTGAACGGTATTTTTCCCCATATTGTTTAACTCGTTTAATGCCGTCGGTTTTTTGAGGTAATTCGATCTCTTCCCGTCGCGAGCTTATCACTGTATCTCTACTTATCGTTACGCCCAGCGTTTACGGTAATTTCTGTATCATAGTCTTTACTAGTGTGTCTCATTGGCTGGTTGACAAACTACAAATCAAAGGTGCGCGTTTCAGTCCGCCACCGGTGCTAGTTTTTTTTCATTGACAGCTCCTTTCACGTGTCAATAACCTTTACAAGTAAAAATGCCGAATTACACAACGTTTCCGACTCTAGACGCATAAGTCGGATCAAAAGTCGGAGGCGGAGGAATGTAAGACTTGCCATCACAACGGAATCAAGTCCAGTAAAGCATTGTAGTTTTATAGTTTTATATCAAACCTTCAAGTTGAGGGCAACTTTCCTTATTTAATCTTTTCAAAACTTCGTACGATTTTCATTTCTAAACTTTTTACTTGCAATAACAGTTTGGTCTGTTGTGTCCTGATAGTATACTGCTGTCTTCAGGTGGCTGTCTGTCATTACTACATTATTTTATGTAGTACAAACTTCCATCAGTTACGATGGCACAAACTGCCTCTTCGCTTGGCAAGCTTTCTTCAAAAACTTAATTTCTTGTCCGTACTCTGTAGTTTCACTTTATTTCAGTACCACATTACCGTTGTATTAGAATCAAGTTTCTGTCTGTACTTTTTAAACCGCGCTGGTTTAGCCGAGCAGTCTGAGGCGCTGCAGTCATGGACTGTGCGACTGGTCCCGGCGGAGGTTCGAGTCCTCCCTCGGGCATGGGTGTGTGTGTGTTTGTCCTTAGGATAATTTAGATTAAATACTGTGTAAGCTTAGGGACTGATGACCTTCGCAGTTAAGTCCCATAAGGTTTCACACACATTTGAACTTTTTTTTGTACTTTTTAAGCCATTACAGGTATTCCAGTATTGTCGTTCCCTACTATACGCGGCTATGAAGAAATACAGTCATACTGTACAAAACATTTATTAACAAGGATTTGCTTAGTACTACAAATATTCAGGAGGACGACGGTTCAATCCCGCGTCCGGCCATCCTGATTAAAGTTTTCCGTGCTTTCCCTAAATCGCTCCAGGCAAATACCGGGATGGTTCCTTTCAAAGGGCACGGCCGACTTCCTTCCCCGTCCTTCCCTAATCCGATGAGACCGATGACCTTGCTGTCTGGTCTTCTTCCCCAAAAAACAACAGTACTACAAATGGAGATCCTAAAAGGTCTTGTGGACTAATTGCTTGCTGCATGTATTATAAAAAAATATAGCACATGCAGCAACAGTAGCCACCGAAGTTTAAGCTTAATACTCGTGCGGTTTACCTTTGCAAATAACGATGTCACGAATTGGAAAGTGCTGCCCCAGCTGCTAAGTATTTTTAAATTCTATAAACAGTTCCAGACGACAGTATTCTTATGTAAAGGCAAGAGCACAGGACGATCTTGTGCGTATATAGAGACGTGCAGGAAGTCGATATAACCTTTATACGTAATCTTAAAAAGTTACTACGACAGGTATCTTGGAGTGCTGATTATGACAGTATAGAAATGATTAAAAATTTCACACGAAGCTGCTACAGCTATTGTAGGCCCTCGGTTGTAAATCACCATAGTATACACTAATTTCGTGCTTAAACGCAGTTGAAAGTGGGCGTGATAAGATTCTTGTAATCGTTTATGGAGCAGTATGTCATCATACTTTGCACCCACTTCAGGAACGCAATGCGAAGGGGCTACCAAGAAGGTAATGTCTTCTGTAGCATTTCCAGTCGAAGTTTTATGGAAATTTCTTTCAGAAAACAAATATTACCGTGTTCGAGGTATAAACGGCAGTAGTGGCCGAGCGGTTCTAGGCGCTTCAGTCTGGAACCGCGCGACCGCTACAGTCGCAGGTCCGAATCCTACCTCGGGCATGGATGTGTGTGATGTCCTTAGTTTAGTTATGTTTAAGTAGTTCTAAGTTCTAGGGGACTGATGACCTCAGATGTTAAGTCCCATAGTGCTCAGAGCCACCTGAACCATTTGTACGAGGTATAAGTTTCAGAATTGATTCCCTCCATCGCTGACAAGATACTATTTAGCAGCTATTTCGTAGGAATGTGGGTTTTCCCCCCTTAATGAACTGTAGCTGTGGCGTAAAGAGGCCCACGTTCCTTGTTGTGGCGGCCACATGTGGGTAATGTCTGCGTGAGTCAGGCTGCGGCTGGCTAGGCACTCCGGCGACTTCCAGCAGGTATCCAGGTCACTGGGCTGTCTGACCCACTCCAGGCAAGCAGCTCCCCCTCTCCAGGACTGACTGGCGGCACAGCCCGAGCAGGCAGAAGCGGGATACATGTTGTTCTGAGTCGTGCCCCGTTACAGCAGTCGGTAGAGATAAAGGTTCCTGGTTCGAGTCCTGGCCAGGCAGTTTTAATCTGGCAAGACGTTTCAGATCAGCACACATTCCACTGCAGAGGGAAAATACGTTCTGGAAACACACTCTAGGCTGCGACTAAGCCATTTCTCCGCACTACCCTTACAAGAGTGCATAACCCGCAAGGTATGCCTGAGGACTGCGAAGTTTGGTTTGGAAGGTAGGAGAAGAGGTACAGGTGGAAGTAAAAGCTGTGAGGGCAGGTCGAGACTCGTGACTGGATAGTTCAGTCGATAGAGCAATTGTCCGCGAAAAACAGAGGTTCCGATTTCGGTAAGGTTTTAATGTGGCAGGAAATTTCAAATCTGTTCACACTCCGCTCCAGAGTGAAAATTCGTGCAGAGGTCAGCAACATGTTTTCCATTATATGTGCATCGCATACCACTCAATAAAAATCACGCGTTGCTGCATCGATAACTCCTCCAACCACGTAAAATTCAGCCACCTTACCGCAAAAATGATTATTCTCAACAAACCGTAAGGCGCTTCAGCTGACCACTGGCAAAGCCTGCAGCTGTGACAAAAGCAACTTGCTGCCGTGTGCCCGCGCATGCTCCTTACACGCTTGTTCACTCGTCTGCGCCTGCTGCTCTCGTACCTAACTCAATCTGTTCAGAGTTCTAATGACCTTCTTTCTGTTTAGACTACTTTCTCTTGTGATTTCCCTAAATCACTCCAGGCAAATGCCGGGATGGTTCCTCTGAAAGGGGACGGCCGACTTCCTTCCCCATCCTTCAATGCCTCTGAGCACTATGGGACTCAACTGCTGTGGTCATAAGTCCCCTAGAACTTAGAACTACTTAAACCTAACTAACCTAAGGACATCACACACATCCATGCCCGAGGCAGGATTCGAACCTGCGACCGTAGCGGCCATGCGGTTCCAGACTGTAGTGCCTTTAACCGCTCGGCCACTCCGGCCGGCCCCCATCCTTCCCTAATCCGATGAGACCGATGACCACGTTGTCTGGTCTCCTTCCCCCAACCAACCAACCAACCAACCAACTACTTTCTCACGAAATTTCGAAAGCATTTTCTCGGCCAGTTTCATTTTGACCAGATTGTATTTGAGTAGTCAATGGCGAGTGTGAAATGACGGGAAAGGGCATTAATTCAATGTCAGTTTGTAACGTCTCTCAGATCCCCAACCCGATAGTAGCGATTGAAGAAAATACATTTTAAATTGTTTGTACCACAGCTGTTAATTATTTATTGGCTGACTTGATTCCGGCTTCGCCCATTTTCAGAAGCCACCTATTACAGAGAAAAAAAGCACTCCGTCTTCAGGCTACGAGTGGCCTACCGGGATCATCCGACCGCCGTGTCATCCTCGGTGGAGGATGCGGATAGGAGGGGCGTGGGGCCAGCACACCGCTCTCCCGGTCGTTATGATGGTATCTTGACCGAAGCCGCTACTCATCGGTCGAGTAGCTCCTCAATTGGCATCACGAGGCTGAGTGCACCCCGAAAAATGGCAACAGCGCATGGCGGCCTGGATCGTCACCCATCCAAGTGCCGACCACGCCCGACAGCGCTTAACTTCGGTGATCTCACGGGAACCGGTCACCTATTACAGAGGTAAAAAAAAATAATTGTTATGAGTGGATGCGGCATATGCGGATAACGAAGATATCAATAATAATGTGGTCCATTCGGTACTTTTGTACTTGGGATATATTTGGTATGGACAGTCTATGTATGTCACCACACTTTATATTTAACTCAGATCAGCGTTAAAACAAGTTAAATTGAAATTAAACCTTACAGTAGTAAGTGTAGCCCGCCCGGCTAGCCGCGCGGTCTAACGCGCTGCTTCCCGAGCAGGAAGGCATGCCGGTCCCCGGCGCGAATCCACCCGGAGGATTAGTGTCGTGAGGTCTCGTGTGCCGGCCAGGCTGTGGATGGTTTTTAAGGCGGTTTTCCATCTACCTCGGCGAATGCGGGCTGGTTCCCCTTATTCCGCCTCCGTTACCCTATGTCGGCGATTGTTGCGCAAACACTGCCTCCACGTACGCACGCGTACACCATAATTAATCTACCACGCAAACATTTGGGGTTACACCAGTCTGGTATGAGACGTTTCCGGGATAGGGGCGGGGGGGGGGGGGGGGGGGGGTCCACCGGGGCCGAACCGCACAATAACCCTAGGTTCGGTGTGGGGCGGCGGTGGTGTGGGTGGACTGCTGTGGCCTGTTGTGGGTTTGTGAACCACTGACGGCTACGGCGGGACGAAGCCTGTCCGTCGTTTCTAGGCTCCGGATTCAATACACAATGTTAATGTACGAGCATAATACACATCTTAATTGTACTACCTTAAGTACCCTACATGATATGATCCACGTGACAACGATATTTCATATACAACGGAGAATTTGTTCTCGTTGGAATTCACTGCGTGTCACCACTGGCGTATTTTTCATAGGTGTTATCGTAAATATGTCACATGTAGAAGCAAATAACTTCACTGTAAGGTCTTATATAATCTCCAGTTTACATCACTATTGGCCGGTCGTTGTGGCCGAGCGGTTCTAGGCGCTTCACTCCGGAACCACACAGCTGCAACGGTCGCAGGTTCGAATCCTGCCTCGGGCATGGTTGTGTGTGATGTCCTTAGGTTAGTTAGGTTGAAGTAGTTCTAAGTTCTAGGGGACTGATGACCTCAGATGTTCAGTCCCATAGTGCTCAGAGCCATTTGAATATCGCTGTTGCATCAATATTACTAACTATATCAATTGTGAGGCATAGTGCTCCTTTACGTATTTGAGAGCTGCAAGACGCGACATATTAAAAGCCTTTCTGGATATCAGCCTGCACAGGATACTGATGAAGGTTTTTCAGTTTAATACAGCACTTTATTTCACAATTAGCAATGAATGGCTTCTCATTTTTCAAATTCTAGATACGATTTTTTTCCTCTATTACGACTCGAATGACTAACTCTGGCTCGAGCGTCATAGCACCAAAGCTATTTAGAGACATCGCCTAGGCAGCTGACTAGATTAGACTACCGTCTGCAAAAATCGTCTCGCGCGAAGTAAACATCCTGCCACGTGAAGCTAGTAAACTTCCGCTGCAACATGCACTACTGCTACTCGCCCGGCACCTGTATTATTTTCGAGCATGAGGCAATCTGCTGGCGCTGACGAACGTTGCTTGACACTTCCTTCCTAGAGAAGTCACAGAGTACGTTTTAGTAGAAACGAAGCGCGTTTGGATTATCTTCCATGAATAACAATTTTATATCAGTTTCCATCTTAATAGTGTTTCGTATGTTGTACCTTTATTGTTGAGCATACGATATGCCTAAGAAGGATAATTACATTAGAATAACGCACTTTACAAAAAAAAACTGTTGTCCACAGCTTGAAATACGACCAGAGCCGAAAATATCGTAGAAGAGACACTAACTGCAAGTGAGGTATCAGTGTGAACGGCACAATGAGCGCCGTGTGAGATTAGTCGAGCGGTCTAAGGCGCTGCAGTTATGGACTGTGCGGCTGGTCCCGGCGGAAGTTCGAGTCCTCCCTCGGGCATGGGTGTGTGTGTTTGTCCTTATGATAATTTAGGTTAAATAGTGTGTGAGCTTAGGGACTGATGACCTTAGCAGTTAAGTCCCATAAGATTTCACACACATTTTTTTGCACACTGAGCCGCTTATTTGGCAAAATCATGTACGAGAAAATAAGGCAGAGTGTTGGCCACCATACTGGGGAAGAAGTGAGTGGGTTTGGACAGAACACATCCTGTACAGACGTTTTTATTTTACGAAAGGTTCAAATGGCTCTGAGCACTAAGGGACTTAACATCTGAGGTCATCAGTCCCCTAGAACTTAGAACTACTTAAACCTAACTAACCTAAGGACATCACACACATCCATGCCCGAGGCAGGATTCGAACCTGCGACCGTAGCAGCAGCGCGGTTCCGGACTGAAGCGCCTAGAAGCGCTCGGCTGCACCGGCCGGCTTTACGAAAGCTAGTGGAGAAATTTTTATCAGCAGGGAAGGAGTTACACATTATTTTCGTAGATACAGCAAGAGCTTATGAGTTGGTTCCTACAATAAAACTGTTGGAGGCTCTGAAACTTATGGATGACCATCCTTTACACATACCAGAACCCATTAATGCCACAAAATGCCTAAGACAAGTTGCAATATGTCACCCGCCTTGTTCAATTTATACGTACAAGTTGTTAATGATATACAGTTGTATTTACTAAGCTTTCTTGATGATCAAGCCATTCCAGCACAATATGTTGCGTTTATGATGCGATGTTTGTATCAGAAACATAACAAATGGGGACTACAAGCAAGTCTAACAAAAATGGAGTAACTGATAGTGAATAGTGAAACTGACTGAGCAGTTATGAGACAGATAGCAAAATTCAAATATCTACGGCCATATGTTGGCAAAAGTAGCTTGAGTAATACAGTAGTAAAATACAGAATACAATAAATAATTTAAGTAATAGGGGTTATAAATTCTTTTTGGTGAGACAAGAACAGTTCGAAAAACAGTAAGAAAGTGTGGGTAGGTTAACGGTTGACTCTCTTTAATACTATGGATCAGAACTGGGAAATTTAAACGCTGACCTAAAAAGAAGACTAATAGCTGTTGAAATGGATTGACAGAATTTCAAGAACCGACAAAAAGCAAATGATCAAGTAATGCGGACAAATGAAACAGTGATAGAACTGAAAGAATCACTAAACTAGTATGGAAATTTATTGAGAATGCCAAATCATCGGTGGCTAAAGAAAATTTTTGAAGAGAAGCGATCTGACACATGGAGACGTAGCAAACCTCGACTTTGTTGGGAAGACCGCATCAGCAGAAAAATAATCGTGTTGTTCGCAAGGAAGATGCTCCGAATAGTGACCAAAAAAAATGGTTCAAATGGCTCTGACCACTATGGGACTTAATTTCTAAGGTCATCAGTCCCCTAGAACTTAGAACTACTTAAACCTAACTAACCTAAAGACATCACACACATCCACGCCCGAGGCAGGATTCGAACCTGCGACCGTAGCGGTCGCGCGGTTTCAGACTGAAGCGCCGAAAACCGCTCGGTCACTCCGGCCGGCGAATAGTGACACTTTCAGAAGATAACAGAAATACAGCAAAATGTTATTAATAACTGATCCTTGTATTAATTAATCCTATGTAGTGATAACATTAAACAAAAGACTGTAGCCTTCATCCATTATCGGATTAATCCGAGAAAAAACAATTTTATTTCATGCTGTTTCCAGTGGAATTTTGTCGCCAGCTGCTTTGATATTACGATGCTATACATAAAAATGACATCATAATTTTATGGAAGAATATTTATAATGGATTAAACCTTTAGGTCGCAAATAAACCTTTCAACGACTAAATATACTTGAGAATTCATACGAATATTTCCAGAAAATCTACGTGTCATTCAGCTCCAGTTCTGTTGGCTGCCATCTTTCTATTTTTGTCCAGTAAATGGCTGTATGTTGCAACGTTGCAGTGGATATTTGGTGGTGAAATGTAGTGTACTTGTTTATTGACTGCAGAGTCAGTGCATACTGCTGTTGATATGGAAGCTAATTAAGACGTTAACTGCCCCTTTCCTCAACGCGAACGAGACGCTCAATTCCATCCCTCCCTTCAGCCAGTAAGAGATTTTTATAACGTAAATGAACAGTGCAGCTACATCTACTGCAGTTTCTTTGCTTCAGTCAATAATTTAAAGGAAACATATTTGTCCTTTTTGTAGTGGAACGGTCAAGCAATTCTTGTCTGTTTCTAACGCGACGGAAGGGTGCATTTAAAAGTCATTGCTGGTAACACAATTTTCACGTGGCTAAGACGAATGTATAATTGTTACTACTTCCGAATGAGGAAACATTAATGTATGTTCCAACCAAGCAAAGGATAAGTCACAGTTAGGTAATAAGAAGCCCAAAGAAGGCCAAACAAAAGTGTAAATCGAAAGACGTTGTAACAATTGCTCCTGACATTCGAGAGTCTTTTTAGATATACACTCTAGCAAAAAATATTGGTCTTTCATCTTGAAACCACAAATTGTTCTCTTTCTGTCTGTGCCTTACTTTTGCACTCGGTAGGATTCGAACCTAGGCACATACCCTACTGTATCTGAAAGCACACAGTTTCACAGCCAACACCACTCTTGGTCGTGTAAAATAGTCTCGTTACTAATATAGAGACGTTGATTCTTAATGCGAAAAGAAGAGAGACGTGTGTAAGACGGCCTAAAACTGAGACTAAACAGTCAGTTTGCAAGACGAATGTCTTTCGAATTGACACAAAATTACTACAAAATCAGGGCAGGGTGTTCTCATAAGTACGTACTACTGCTTTAGAAAACGGGTAGACTATCACAGCAGCAGTTGCAACTACGTATTCATGCAACGCAGTAGCGTCAAGTTGGGTCAGACAGCGACTGTACTCCTATGAAGCGAAGCCCTGAAGCTTACACGTGCGTGCACATTACTGCGGTCTCAAACAGCCGGCTGTGCCAAAAACCGGCGAGGCGAGGGAAAGCGACGGGAGGATTGCTTGGCCATGGGGGGGGGGGGGGAGGGGGGGGAGGAGGACAGAGGGGGCAGGGGTAGCCTTCAGCCGGCGTGGATCAGGTTGCATCCCGACCACCTGCGCTCCGGGACGGGCTGTCCAAGAATGAATAAGTGAACAGGCTACAGTAGCAGGCGGCGCCGACAGACCGTGATTCGGGAATGGTGGGCACCTGACAGCGAAAGATGCTGATGCTACGTTGCGACCTGACTGCACCTGCAGCGATTGCTTTCAAGTACATTTATTGTAAGTCCACCTTGACAGTCTGCAAATAAAATCATATTAGAGGATAGTATTGCTCGTATCTTATTATTATGTAATTCTCTCTTCCTTCAGCTGAGCGTATGAGACATTCAATATTTATGTCAACGTATGTAAGCAGCAATTGCTATTCGTTCTAATAAGTAAAAGATGATAGTTAATTTCGCCTGTAATTTTTGGTGTTCCTGATCATTTCACTACTATACGCACTAATATAGTTGCATCACATGTATGTAGATGTCTTACGATCAGAAGCAAAGTACATACACGTTTACAGTGTACAAGGCTATGCGTAATACTTTGTTGACGGCCCTCTTAATCACTATTGGTCACTTTACATCCCGTTGCATTTGCGTATAAAGGTATCCACGAACAAGAGTTTGCCTTATGTGGCGAATGTGGCCAGTCGCACTGCCTTTTTTTGTATCACATACAAACACACACACACACGCACACACACACACACACACACACACACACACACACACACACACACACACACACGAGCGCGCGCGTGTGCGCTTACGTAATATTGCAATACTAAAAGCCGGTGTAGGGTTTCGTATGTAAAATGTTTCGTAGATGAACTGCAGTTTCTTATTTCTAGCATCAAATCCTGCCATTTATTACAGAGAATTTTGTTTGCGAAGTCCCCAATACAATTTAGTAGATGAAGTTATGGTGGAGAAATGTATGGTTTGCATATAATATACGTTGGAATGTCGGATCACGTCCAGGTCCTCCGTCCCATGGTATGCACACAAGTTGAGAAGAAGGTACGGTCGTCAGTTACAGTTGTAATTAGGACTGTGGATAGTCTTAAAAATATCGTGAATCCGATATATCGATACTTAAAAGATATCATTATGAGCTCTCGACACATCGTAGAAAGTGTCCATCCCCGTTAGCTGAGTTGGCAGCGCGGCGGAATACCACGCCAAGGGGTCCGGGTTCGATTCCCTGCTGGGGCAGGAGATTTTCTCCGCTCAAGGACTGGGTGTTGTGTTGTCCTCATCATCATTTCATCCCCACCTCCGACGCGCAAGTTCACCCAATGCGGCGTCGAATGCAATAAGTACTTGCCCTCGGCGGCCGAACTTCCCCGAATAGGGGACTCCCGACCCACAATGCCGACCGCTCATTTCCATATATCCATCGTAGAAAGTATCTCGACAGACAAAACATCGACGTACTTGCCTATAAAAATATCGGGTGCACATTATTATTATACTGCCGGTCTTAGAGCAATATTTTTAGTTATTGATTTATTAGATATTCTGTACGTCAACAAGATAGCAACCTGCCCCTTAGAGCAAGAACTGAAAGGAAAACAATACACGATCACGTTTGGCGATACCTACTTTGCTAATAATGGTGCTGCTTGTAAGTGGCACAACAAAAGGTGCCGATAGGCCCATGGTACGGTTTCGTGACATATCGGACCTGTCCGAACACTTCATGTCGATTTCCCTGTTTTTTTCATTTCTGCAAAAGCCAGAGACCTAGCAGTTGTAATGCCGAAATTGCACGGTTAAGCTAAACGTAGCAGTTTATGTTGGTAACGCCGAGCGCCTATTACGTCAGCATTTCCTGTCACAAGTCTCCGCCCACCATAAAGACCAAACTTGTCATTTAAAATATTGTCCACACTTTGAGCAACTGTTTTTGAAGAATGCCGATGTGAAGAAATAGCACATTAGTTGCGTCAAAAATTGTTTTCTTTTAACGCAACTGGTGTGCTATTTCTCCGCATCGGAAATCTTGTTATTCCATCCCCCCCCCCCTCTTCCCTCCCCTCCCCTAGTGCAATCGGACTTCTTCTTTGTGCTACCTGTACTTGCTTCACGCAGTCAAAGAGAAATATTGGGTATGATGAAAACTCAAACTAGACTCTTTCTCACAGTGAAAGTAAATTTATGTTCCACCACAATTTCAAGAGAACAATATATATATATATATATATATATATATATATATATATATATATATATATATTTTTTTTTTGTCATCTGTCTACTGACTGGTTTGATGCGGCACGCCACGAATTCCTTCCTGTGCTAACCTCTTCATCTCAGAGTAGCACTTGCAACCTACGTCCTCAATTATTTGCTTGAGGACGTAGGTTGCAAGTGCTACTCTGAGATGAAGAGGTTAGCACAGGAAAGGAATTCGTGGCGGGCCGCATCAAACCAGTCAGTAGACCGACGACAAAATAAATAAATAAATAAATATTTACCAAAAATTGTGAAAAAAATATGAAATAAAAATATCGGCGCTCGATATTGCCATTCCGATATCGGTATATTCATGGGCGGAATAGGTGGCCTGTACATATCGATATTTTACGAGGGTTCGAGCTTTAATAGTGGCAACTATTTATTTACAGCTCGTACAAAGTAGATACGTGTTTCAAAGTTTTAGTGACCTTCAAAGTAGTCACCGGCATTGTGTATAACCCGTTGCCAGCGATTTGGAAGTCGTGGGATACTCCTAGCAGTGCCGGTTTGGCCGGCCGTGGTGGCCGAGCGGTTCTAGGCGCTCCAGTCCGGAACCGCGCGACTGCTACGGTCGCAGGTTCGAATCCTGCCTCGGGCATGGATGTGTGTGATGTCCTTAGGTTAGTTAGGTTTAAATAGTTCTAAGTTCTAGGGGGCTGATGACCTCAGATGTCAAGTCCCATAGTGCTCAGAGCCATTTGAACCATTTTGAAGTGCCAGTTGTGTTGATAGTTCGTGCGGCGCGGTCTATTGGCCGAAGAATTTCTAGCAGCTCTGAAGGGAATTCCGTGAAGTGTTTCCATCAGTTCAGAAATCGAGCTGAACTCAAGAGGGCTTTAGGCAGGGAAGTGCAGTAGGTGGTTTAGCACTTAGCAGCCCCATCAGTCAAACAAATCAGTAACAGCTTGCAGCACTGTACGTGCTTCACCATTGTCCTGTATAATGATGGTCAGGTCCTACAGAAAGTGTCATCACTTCTGTCTCTAAGCTCGTCGTAGGTTGTGTTCCAAAAATGAACGTCTAGCTACGATTCTTGACACGTGACACGTACGTAAGCATCCTGTCTGGTCACCTGCATCCATTCATGTCCCTTGTGCATTGCGATGGACTTGGGTAACTTCAGCAGGACAATGCGACACCCCACACGTCCAGTACAGAGTGGCTCCAGGAACTCTCTTCTGAGTTTAAACACTTCCACTGGCCACCAAGCTCCCAAGGCGTGAATACTATTGAGCATATCTGGGATGTCTTCCAACGTGCTGTTAAGAATAGATCTCCACCCCCTCGTTTTCTTACGGATTTATGGACGGGCCTGGAGGATTCATGGTGTCAGTGTCCTCCAGCACTACTTCAGACACTAGTCGAGTCCATGCACTTCTCCGTGCTTGCGGGGGCTCTACACGATATGAGGCAGGTGTATCAGTTTCTTTGGCTCTTGAGTGTTTGAGATGAATGCCTGGTTGCTTTCTCAAATAAAGCCACGGTCGATTTACTTCCCCATACGTGTCCAGTTCGATTTCGAGCTCTCTGTTTGTAGTGGTGGCGACAGTACTTTCAGTGCGAAACTTTGTTCGTTACAGGTAATGACGACTCACGCTATTACTACCGGTTGTATCGGTAGAGTGCCAAGGTGCGCGCGCAAGGTGGAAAACAGTAGAGAGAGAGAGAGAGAGAGAGAGAGAGAGAAAGCTGTCGTCCTGGCGGAGGATGGGCGCAGTTCACTTTCGGTACCGCTCATTACGCTACGCTATGCGGCGCCACTTCCGAAGCCGCAGGTTGCGAGTGATAGGCGGGCCGCAAGATGAGACGCAGGCCCGTGAGGTGACGCAGGGGGGCTGACGCCAAATTCCTCACGGCAGCGTGAGTCCCGGCGACAATCATCGCAAGTTGGATCGCAGTTTCAATACGCAGTTTGCTGAGGAACTTTGGCTCTGGCAGAGACGGCAACTACTTCTGCTATGTTAATAGATATGAGTTCAGAATCGGATTCCGATTCTGAGTTTGAGTTCGAGACGGTGTTACAACGCTGAAACAAAAAGCAGAAAAAAGTGCGTACATGAAAAGAAGACTAAGTCATGGGGAATTCGCTTTAACTAATAAATTTGATGAATTATTTTAGATTAAACCGTGATCAATTCAAAGTGCATGGTCCCATCAAGAATGAAATTGACAGACAGGGATGGAACGCTACAAGGTTGACTGGAGTTAGCTTTTCCTCCATTTCGAACTACCAACAGCCAGAACCACCGTGAGCCTCGCAGTAAACTGCGTACAGGAGACTGCGCTCCGCAGGGTCACCAAGCGCAGGAACCGCGTCACGTCACGCTGCGCTCTAACGTGCGGCGGCAGGACCATTCAGTTGCGTGGTTCGCAAAAACTCGCCATGGGGTCACCCTGCGTCACCTCGCGGACCTGCGTCTCATCTTGCGGCCAGCCCTACAGAGCGAGCGCGAGGCGTGGCGGGGCGCAGCTGGCCTGCAATCCGTGCACTAATTGCCGCTTCGGGCTGCACCTGCGCCCAACCTGAAGGAGAAAAATTGGTCTCGCTTAGTCTCTCTCTGCTGGCGGTGGACCATTGGGCTGTGGCGCTCGAAGGGGTAGACAGGTGTGGGCCGGGGCAGGAACGACTCGGCAGGTAGGCCCGAACACCCACAGCTGCTCAACACACGCACGCTGCACGCCGCGTCCAACCTTCCGGCGAGAGTCGAAGTAAAACTCTGCAGACACTAAATCTAGGGAAATGGCAGCGGTACAGACACGAGAGGAGATGTACACTACTGGCCATTAAAATTGCTACACCAAGAACAAATGCAGATGATAAACGGGTATTCATTGGACAAATATATTATACTAGAACTGACATGTGATTACATTTTCACGCAATTTGGGTGCATAGATCCTGAGAAATCAGTACCTGGAACAACCACCTCTGGCCGTAATAACGGCCTTGGTACGCCTGGGCATTGAGTCAAAAGAGCTTGGATGGCGTGTACAGGTACAGCTGCCCATGCAGCTTCAACACGATACCACAGTTCATCAACAGTAATGACCCGCGTATTGTGGCGAGCCAGTTGCTCGGCCACCATTGATCAGACGTTTTCAATTGCTAAGAGATCTGGAGATGTGCTGGCCAGGGCAGCAGTCGAACATTTTCTGTATCCAGAAAGGCCCGTACAGGACCCGCAACATGCAGTCGTGCATTATCCTGCTGAAATGTAGGCTTCCACAGGGATCGAATGAAGGGTAGAGCCACGAGTCGTAACACATCTGAAATGTAACGTCCACTGTTCAAAGTGCCGTCAGTGCGAACAAGAGGTGACAGAGACGTGTAACCAATGGCACCCCATACCATCACGCCGGGTGATACGCCAGTATGGCGATGACGAATACACGCTTTCAGTGTGCGTTCACCGCGATGTCGCCAAACACGGATGCGACCATCATGATGCTGTAAACAGAACCTGGATTCATCCGAAAAAATGACGTTTTGCCATTCGTGCACCCAGGTTCGTTGTTGAGTACACCATCGCAGGCGCTCCTGTCTGTGATGCAGCGTCAAGGGTAACCGCAGCCGTGGTCTCCGAGCTGATAGTTCATGCTGCTGCAAACGTCGTCGAACTGTTCGTGCAGATGGTTGTTGTCTTGCAAACGTCCCCATCTGTTGAATCAGGGATCTAGACGTGGCTACACGATCCGTTACAGCCATGAGGATAAGATGCCTGTCATCTCGATTGCTAGTGATACGAGGCCGTTGGGATCCAGCACGGCGTTCCGTATTACCCTCCTGAACCCACCGATTCCATATTCTGCTAACAGTCATTGGATCTCGACCAACGCGAGCAGAAATGTCACGATCCGATAAACCGCAATCGCGATAGGCTACAATCCGACCTTTATCAAAGTCGGAAATGTGATGGTACGCATTTCTCCTCCTCACACGAGGCATCACAACAACGTTTCACCAGGCAACGCCGGTCAACTGCTGTTTGTGTATGAGAAATCGTTTGGAAACTTTCCTCAAGTCAGCCACCGGCGCCCACCTCGTGTGAATGCTCTGAAAAGCTAATCATTTGCATATCACAGCATCTTCTTCCTGTCGGTTAAATTTCGCGTCAGTAGCACGTCATCTTCGTGGTGTAGCTGTTTTAATGGCCAGTAGTGTAATTCATCAACGAAAGTAATGACTTACAAAACACTTATTCGACCGTTTCATTAGAATTGCTCTTCATTTTGGGACTCCTACCAGTTGGATTAACAGAAGCCTCGGAGAAAAGCGGCACGTTTCGTCTCGAGATTGTTTACTCGGCGCGGAAACGTTACGGGGATGCTCAACAGACTGCAGTGGGAGACGCTACAAAACAGGCGTTGTGCGTCATGGAGAGGAAATTCCGAGAGCGTACGTTCCCGGAAGAGCCGGCTACACAGTACTGTCTCCCACATATGTCTCGTGAGATGACAACGACAATGGGTCAGCGAAGGCGGAAGAGATAGTGTTACGTGGAGTATCCGCCGCCACATACCGTAAAGTAGCTTGCGGAGTATAGACGTAGCTGTAAATAAATTTTAAAAAAGCATTATAATATTCATTTTACTGTAGTTTTGTTTTTAACAACGTGCTAACGGAAGATTTAATTCAATGCCAACTGAAGATGGGCGCAAGACCGAAACGCGCATATACATAAAACGTGGTTGGTTGCTGCATTTTCAAAGGGAAGTAATATCTACATCTACATCTTCATGGATACTCTGCAAAGTGCCTGGCACAGGGTTCATCGAACCACCTTCACAATTCTCTGTTATTCCAATCTCGTATAACGCGCGGAAAGAATGAACACCAATATCATTCCGTGCGAGCTCTGATTTCTCTTATTTTATGTTGGTGATCGTTCCTCCCTTTGTAGGTCGGTGTCAACAAAATATTTTCGCATTCGGAGGAGAAAGTTGGTGATTGGAATTTCGTGAGAAGATTCCGTCGCAACGAAACACGCCTTTCTTTTAATGATTTCCAGCCCAAATCCTGTATCATTTCTGTGACACTTTCTCCCATATTTCGCGATAATACAAAACGTGCTGCCTTTCTTTGAACTTTTTCGATGTACTCCTTCAGTCCTGTCTGGCAAGGATCCCACACCGCGCAGCAGTATTCTGAAAGTGGACGGACAAGCATAGTGTAGGCAGTCTCCTTAGTAGGTCTGTAACATTTTCGAAGTGTCCTGCCAGTGAAACGCAGTCTTTGGTTAGCCTTCCCCATAACATTTTCTATGTGTTGTTTCCAACTGAAGTTGTTAGTTATTGTAAACCTAGGTATTTAGTTGGATTTACGGCTTTTAGATCAGACTGATTTGTTGTGTAACCGAAGTTTAACAAGTTCCTTTTAGCACTCATATGGATGACCTCAAACTTTTCGTTATTTAGGGTTAACTGCCACTTTTCGCATCATTTAGATATTTTTTGTAAATAGTTTTGCAGTTTGTTTTGATTTTCTGATGACTTTATTAATCGATAAACGAGAGCGTCATCTGCAAACAACCGAAGACGGCTGCTCGGATTGTCCCCCACATCGTTTATATAGATAAGGAACAGCAAAGGGCCTATAACACTACCTTGGGGAACGCCTGAAATCACTTCTGTTTTACTCGATTACTTTCCGTCAGTTACTACGAACTGTGACCTCTGTGACAGGAAATCGCAAATCCACTCACATAACTGACACGATATTCCATAAGCAATGCAATTTCGCTACGAGCCGCTTTTGTGGTACAGTGTCAAAAGCCTTCCGGAAATCCAGGAATACAGAATCGATCTGAAATCCCTTGTCAATAACACTCAGCACGTCATGTGAATAAAGAGCTAGTTGTGTTTCACAGGAACGATGTTTTCTAAACCCATGTTGACTGTGTGTCAATAGACCGTTTCGTTCGAGGTAATTCATAATTTTCGAACACAATAAATGTTGTAAAATCCTGCTGCATATCGACGTTAACGATATGTGCCTGTAATTTAGTGGATTACTATAATTTAGTGGATTACTACTACTACTTTTCTTGAATATTGGTGTGACCTGTGCAACTTTCCAGTCTCTGGGTACGAATCTTTCGTCGAGCGAACGGTTGTATATGATTAAGTATGGAGCTAATGAATCAGCATACTCGGAAAGGAACCTAATTGGTATACAGTCTGGAGCAGAAGACTTCCTTTTATTAAATGATTTGAGTTGCTTCACTACTCCGAGGATATTTACTTCTACGTTACTCATGTTTGCAGCTGTTCTCGATTCGAATTCTGGAATATTCACTTCGTCTTCTTTTGTGAAGGCATTTCAGAAGGCTGTGTTTGGTAACTATGCTTTGGTAGCACTGTCTTCGATAGTTTCTCCATTGCTATCGCGTTTAGAAAGCATTGATTGTTTCTTGCCGCTTGCATACTTCACATACGACCAGAATCTCTTTGGATTTTCTGCCAGGTTTCGAGACAGTTTTGTTGTGCAAATTGTTATAGGCGTCTCGCGTTGAACTCGGCGCTAAATTTCGAGCTTCTGTAAAGGATCGCCAATCTTGGGGATTTTGCGTCTGTTTAAACTTGGCATGTTTGTTTCGTTGTTTCTGCAACAGTGTTCTAAAATTAAAAAGGATAATTGTGATACACTTAAGGGTTCATTCTACACCATTTAATGCTTGAAGCTTCGAAAATACAGTATCTTACAAGTTACTTTGCCTTAGAAAGCGCAATTTAAGTACACTGAAATACATACAATCGTCTGCTAGTCAGACTAACGTCTCCCTGAGGAGGCCACAGTTCGTCGCGTTGCCAAGAGCAGTATCGTCATTTGCGAAAGGAATGCGCCTCATTGTTTCTGCATAAGTGCATTTCATGCGTGAGGCGTTCGCAGCACTTGCAGAGAGCATCTCAAGTCTGAGAAGCGTGAACTCGGCGCTACGGAAAGCTCGCTGGCGAACCTCCAGCCGTATACGATCCGTTCAGCGCTGTCCCTTGCCAGGAATTCATTCTCCTGCGCACGAGAATCGTGGAAACTAAGCATACTTTATGTCGGCGCTGTAAGGAGAACTTCGGATGTGCGAGCTGTTTGTCAAGAGTACGCGCTACTTGTGGGTTGTGACAGATTATAATGATAGTTTGAGCTACTGTGACTCCATGAAGTTCGGCTGCCATGATGCTAATACTAGTCTGTGTTTGTATACAGAAAAATTCTTTCAAAACTACGTGATAAAAATTGCCCAGGCGGACTCAAAACCTGTCTTGTAAACGACATGCATCTGAAGATGAGGGAGTAAAGTCGAAACGCTTCGAAGCAAGGACGACAGTTATGGGTAATGACTGTCAAAGAATAGTATCCCTACCCGTTCATTCTTATAGGTTGTAGTAGTAGTTTGTAGATACGCCATTTTGTAATTTGGCTTTACGTGGGTGTGGAAAGCACGTCTACCGTCGTGTTATATATCTGTGTTTCTACAATGAAGAAAAATTCTATAAAAACGCTGTTATGAAGGTTCGCCATGAACCAAATATTGTAAACGACATCTACCTGAAGATGAGAGATGAAAGTCGAAACGCTGCAATGTAAACATGGTTAGTGATCAGAATGATTTTTTTACTCTGCCTTTGCGCTAATATGAAACTTCCTGGCAGATTAAAACTGCGTGCCGGATCGGGATTCGAACCTCGGACCTTTGCCTTTCGATCACAAGCCTCCTGTCATCAGCATTACTTCCGCTAGTGCCCAGTCTCTGACCTTTCCAGCCATCACCTACCACATACCATGCGTGACTAGCACTCGCGGCAGTAAAAAAACGATTCAAATGGCTCTGAGCACTATGGGACTTAACATCTGAGGTCATCAGTTCCCTAGAACTTAGAACTACTTAAACCTAACTAACCTAAGGACATCACACCATCTATACCCGAGGCAGGATTCAAACCTGCGACCGTGGCTGTCGCGCAGTTCCGGACTGAAGCGCCTAGAACTGCTCGGTCACCGCGGCCGGCTCGCGGCAGTAAGGCAATTGTCCCAAAGAGGAGGATGAGATTAATGTTTAACGTTCCGTCGACACCAAGGTCATTAGAGACGGAGCACAAGCTCGGATTTGGAAAGGATGGAGAAGGAAATCGGCCGCACCCTTTCAAAGGAACCATCCCGGCATTTGCTTGAAGCGATTTACGGTAATCACCGAAATCCCTAAATCAGGATTACCGGACGCAAGTTTGGACCGCTTTCCTGAATGCGAATCCAGTGTGCTAACTCCTGCGCCACCCCGCTCGGTAAAGGTCCCAAGTTCGGATCCCAGCCGCGTGGTGTACCACGCCTTCCCACGGTTCGCACGGATCCCCCCCCGTCGGAGGTTCGAGTCCTCCCTCGGGCATTGGTGTGTGTGTATGTTGTCCTTAGCTGTACGTAGTTTAAGTCAGATTACGAAGTGTGAAAGCCTAGGGACCGATGACGTCATCAGTTTGGTCCCATAGGAACTTACCACAAAGTTCCATAAAATATTCGGATCCCAGTCCCGTACACAGTTTTAATTTGCCAGGAAGTTTGCATGGTTTGTGTCTCAGAGACTGTGTAGAACACACTCCTTATGATACTACTGTGTGTGTGTGTGTGTGTGTGTGTGTGTGTGTGTGTGTGTGTGTGTGTGTGTGTGTGTGTGTCGGTTCGCCGAACTATGAAAAATCCCATGTCCTGGAGAAACGCCACAGTAATGTAGCGTAGACCGACAGTAACGCAGAGCTCTCGTTGATTACATGTACCTTCAGGTAAGTGGTTGAAGCTCGAAACGCGATTTACAGTAGTAATAAACTAAATCTTAACCAGCAGTGATGATAACGCGCAACGCTTCCAGTCACAAATTTCCATTTTTATTATGTTACACCGTGCGTTTGGGCCGATGGGTCCATTGTCAGCTGCAGTTTGCTTCCTACGTTATTCTGTTACTCATGAGTCGTATGAACTTAGAGACGCGTGAGATCACGAGTTATGTTTTTGAAATTCGTGATTCACAGAAAAGTAAACGAAATGAGAGAGAGCGAGAATTTTAACAGAGAAGGTAATTGCTACCATTTTTAATTTGGTTTTCGTGTTACAATACTGATTGAGAAATTATGAGTGTCAATACCCATTACTGGGCCACCAATGTCTCTTAAAACCCTAGAAAGCTATAAGCATCCTTTAACCTGAATTTCATACCAAGTGAATTAGAAGAGTATCATAATTGGTTACTGATAGCTACAACCCTCTTTATATTGCTACTCTTATACATTTTAAAATGACCGGTAGCCATTCTAAACAGGTGGAAAAAATGATTGTTAATTTCACTCACCTTGGTAGTTATTATTCCAAAAGTTGTGCTCGAACTGAATATCACTGAAACGACGTAGCTTCTGAGTCTTTTACTCTAAGCAACTTACAGTACAGTTTCCGTCCAAAAACACCTTTATGTAAACGAAGGATACACATTTTTCAAACTTTTTAACGATTCATACTGCGTTTCTTTAAATACTGTTGGAGATTATGCACCGACAGTAATTTTGTAGTTCAATCCGAAGATTGGTTTGATGCAGCTCTCCTTCCTATTGTATGTAGTGCAATCGTCTCCAATTCTGCTGAATAACTACTGCAACCTTGATTAATTTGTACATGCTTACCCTAGTCAATCTTTGGTCAGCCCCTCCATTATCAAACTGGCGATTCCTTGATGCCTCAGGATGGGTTCTATGAAGCGATCCCTGATTTTGAGTTGTGCTATAAATTTCTTTTCTCCTCAGTTCGATTTAATACCTCTCTCTTACTTATCTGATCTTTCTGTGTAATCTTCAATATTCTCCTGCGCCACTACATTAGCAAAACCTCTGTACTATTTATCTTCCACGTTCCACTTGCGTACAGGGCTACATTTCAGACAAATACCCTCAGAAAAAGATTCCTAATATTTAAATTTCTCTTTTTCAAAAACGCCTTTCCTGCTGTTGCCATTGTGCATTTCATATCCTCTGTACTTTGGCCATCGGCAGTTAGTTCGCAGCTCAAATAATAAAACTCATTTACTACTTTCACCTCCTCACTTCCTTATCTAATTCTCCCGGTATCACCAGATTTAATTCGACTGCATTCGGTTTCCTTTGTTTGACTTTGGTTGACGTACATCTTACAGTTGTAATTATGTCGTTCAAATTCCCGTCTGGCCACCCAGTTTAAGGTTTTGCATGATTTCCCTAAATCGTTTAAGAAACGTCTCGCGATGGTTCCTCTGACGAGAACAGGGCTGATTTCTTTCCCCAGTCATAATTTGTGCTTCGCTTCTAATGACCACGTCGCTGACTGGCGTTAAACTTTACCTTCCTTCCTTCTTTTGGTATTACCTACAAAAAGATAAAGACAAGCAATTTGTTCCGAGTTCTGATGAACGTTTCCATTAATAAGTTTCATTAGTTTTTATTGGACTGCAAGGAAACACTTACGCGCTGTTAACTTTTGAGGGCTTGATGACCTCGAGCATCGTTAATACCATCTGCTCATTAGAAAAAACCCGTTCCCGTGGCATTCGTAGTTGTTCTGTCTTTAAACAGCGTGTAAACAATCTCCGCTAAAACTACCAAGTTGAAGTAATCGGTGTAAATAATTTTTTCACCCATTGCATTAAATTACTTTATAACGCCATATGGATAGATACATTGAGATTTTTCCTCGAATAATTTTAATCAGTACGACGACAGTTACACATACGATACGAATGTAAATAAAAGCAAAATCAGGTATTAATGTCCCTTTGACGAGGTTGTCGACAGTGAAGGAGCGCTAGGATTGGCTTGAGGACTGAAGAAGGGTACTCGGCCGTGCCCTTTACAAAGGAACCAGCCACATATTCACCTTAAGCGATTTATGAAAACAGCGAAATACCTAAATTCGGATCGACGTATGGAGTTTTCAACAACCGTTCTACCAAGTACGAGTTAGAGAATTAGCACTCAGCAAAATCGCCGGAGATAATCCAAAACCGTAGGCTTGAAAAGAACAGCTGCGGTATACTATCTGTTTGGACATCGTGTTAAAAAAATGTCAGCAGACAACAGTGAAATATTACCTTTTGGATATTTCTAATGTCGCACTTTTATACAGCGTGGTCGGAAATTCCCGTTACAGACTTCCAGGATTTGTAGAGGGGAGTGAGTACATCGTATTTCGAATAGCAACCCATGTCCGAAAACGTCATCCAACGAGACTGCAGAGCATCAAAGTTACAGGCGCGGGCTGCTGTAAATGTAAATATACACGAGATTCCGTGATGATGTTACAGACTTTCTAGGATGATAGAGAACGATAAATGTATTAATTTGAAGTAAGGATCCCTGTACCGGAAACGAACGAGTCGAAAGTTATAAACGAAAACCGTTCTGATACCTCTGACAGTTGAATACATGTTCCGGTTCTTGTGTTGCGAAGAGTGTAGGGCTGGTAATTTTCAGAGGTGGTAGTATATCAGCCCTCCTAGGAATGTAACTAGAGTTACCAACCGTCTGGGTTCTTCCGGACATTCCCAGCTTTTCGATGCTTTTTTAAGTGTCCGGCCAGCATTTTTGTTTCTTAGAAAATGTTCAGCTTCTTAGTAAAAATGTAGCATTTCGTTATCTAACGAATTTTAGTGTAGCGCAATTGGACTGAATTTTAAGTCGCACACACACTTAACTACACATTTTCCGCGAGGTTCCCAACAAGTGGTATAACTGTTTGGAGAAACGTTGCCTTCTTACTTAGTTGACATATACAATACCTACATTCGAGATACTGTAGTTTGTCTAGCTGTGACTCAATGTTTACACCCTCTGAAAAAGGTAGGTAATTGATCATTCCAAACTGGAGGTTTCGTATGTTATCGGTTTAGAAATGCTGATTCACTGCGAATTTGAGTGCAGTACTGTCGCTCACATCCTACTAATTAAGCCGCGTGGTCGGGGGCGCCTTGACACGGTTCGCGCGGCTGAGCACGTCGGAGGTTCGAGCCCTCCTTCGGACAAGGGTGTGTGTGTTGTCCTTAGCATAAGTTTAAGTTAGATTGAGTAGCGTGTAAGCCTAGGGACCGATGACCTCTGCAGTTTGGTCTCATAGGAACTTACCTCCAACACTAATCAGAAGAATGTGATATTTTCCGCTCCTATTGAGACAAGATCACGTTTATTACCCCACTGTGCGAGGTGTAAATAATTTATTGCTTCTAAAATAAAGTGTCAGGCTCTTTTTTAAAAAAACAATGTCATCCCTCTGTTGTGCTTTTCATAATTTTGAGTTGGTAACTCTAGATGTTGCGTTTACATAAAGATAATAATTTTTTCTACATGGTATATAAATCGTTGCATGCTCTTTGCCAGAGAGAGCTTTGTCACAGTTACATCTCGGACTTTCCGTAGGGTCCTAAATTGGATTTAAAAATCGAATTTTGTGACCTTTGTGCACCATGAATTCAAAGGGTGTTTACATCATAATGAATGCAGGGAAGCCAGGCGCCGAGATAAACAGTTTTCTTCCTCGTAAGCGACTCGTGTAAAAATGCAGTAATCAGCTTCAGGTACCGACGCCACCACTGTGGCACAATTGGCCACCCGTTGAGATCGTGACTTCAGACGGACCGCGAGCATAACACAGTGAATTCCCGTTTTACACAATGAATTCCCGTTTTCTTATGCTCTGCCATGCCGACCGTGTTCTTCTGATCGACAGCCAGCAAGTTACTGTAACGGCGCACTGCTCCGCGGTATTCAACAGGTGTCCGCGTGCCTGCTGTAGCACAATACAAGCGCTCGTAGCAAAGGTAGGAAGAGGCACGCGTAATTAACGGAACAGCCAATTGCGGCTTGCGTGTGTAATCCCTCGAGTGGTCGTAAATCTGTACAAGGGCGCAGATGTTGGGAGCGCAGCGAGCGTAAGAAGTGTGCCACAGGTGGGACACACTGACAGTGGCACCTTGCTGTTCCCGGGGCAGGTGGGCGACACGTGCGAGGAAGCAGCAGGGGGAGGGCGCTTCCCTCGCACGTGCCCCGCCTGGCCTGTCTTTTGTTCGGCAGATGCGCTGCGCCACGTTGTGGTGGTCCTGTTTCACGGCCGCGCCTCCCTCTGCCTCTTCGGGGCGCTGTAAAAACTCACCGGGCGAGTGCTATATCACGGGACGAGTCCGGTGTTACGGCGCAAAGTTATTCTCCGCACGGCTGGATCACAGTCGAGAGGAAAAGTCGTTACGGGTAAGGGAGATGAACTGACATAAAAGGAGAATGAGGTTACTGTTACTTACAAAGGTGACCGCTCTGTTTCACGCTCCCGCAAACTTCATCATCTACATCTACATCCATACTCTGCCAAGCCACCTGACGGTGTGTGGCGGAGTGTACTTTGAGTACTTCTATCGGTTCTCCCTTCTATTCGAGTCTCGTATTGTTCGTGGAAAGAAAGATTGTCGGTATGCCTCTGTGTGGACTCTAATCTCTCTGATTTCATCCTCATGGTCTCTTCGCGAGATATACGTAGGAGGGAGCAATATACTGCTTGACTCCTCGGTGAAGTTACGTTCTCGAAACTTCAACAAAAGCCCGTACCGAGCTACTGAGCGTCTCTCCTGCAGAGTCTTCCACTGGAGTTTATCTATCATTTCCGTAACGCTTTCGCGATTACTAAATGATCCGTTGGATCTTCTCTATCTCTTCTATCAACCCTATCTGGTATGGATCCCACACTGGTGAGCAATATTCAAGCAGTGGGCGAACAATTGTACTGTAACATACTTCCTTTGTTTTCAGATTGCAGTTCCTTAGGATTCTTCGAATGAATCTCTGTCTGGCATCTGCTTTACCGACGATCAACTTTATATGATCATTCCATTTTAAATCACTCCTAATGCGTACTCCCAGATAATATATGGAATTAACTGCTACCTGTTGCTGACCTGTTATATTGTAGCTAAATGATAAAGGATCTTTCTTTCTATGTATTCGCAGCACATTACACTTGTCTACATTGAGATTCAATTGCCGTTCCCTGCACTATGCGTCAATTCGCTGCAGATTCTCCTGCATTTCAGTACAATTTTCCATTGTTACAACCTCTCGAATACTACAGCATCATCCGCAAAAAGCCTCAGTGAACTTCCGATGTAATCCACAAGGTACCCCCCAAGGTTTCTCGTTAAAGCAGCATCTGAAAATGTGTGTGTGATATGCTGTGCAGATGTGGCACGAATTTCCGCTCCCCCCTCCTTTTATTATTCCCTATAGATCCTCGGACGCCATGCACTCTGCCTAATCTTTCGAATCCGCTTACCCACCCCCACCCACATCCTCTGCCAACTTGCAAAGTTTTCCGCCCTCCTACTCCATCTTGAATATCTCCGAATATCGACGCTACCCACACTTTATTTTCCTCCCTGCTCAGTGCTCCTGGTACTCTACTACGCCTCTGCCACCTCCACATTCTCCACATCCTTTCGCAACGAAATGTTTATCGGCTTCTAGTACCTGATCATGAAATCTGAACCGATATATACCCATCCTAGCAGATCTATGAACCCATCACACCTTCTCCGGTCAGAGTTCCCTTTCTCTCAACTCCCCACTCACATCCTAGGCCTTGGTCCAGAATGGCATCCTTCACTCTCCCGAATTCCTCATCTATCCATCAGCCCGGACAGACCCCATTTGCTAATTCTCAATGATATCCCTCTTCCTGGCAGTCTAGACCCACTCATCCCTTCACACTGGCATTTTAATTCTTGTAACTTCTGCTCCTGTCCCTCTGTCTTTCATCTTTCAGTGAAACATTCTGTTGTCGTTTCAGCTGTGTCATCCTTTTAATTAATCAACTGGCTTTTTATATTTTAAATTATATAACTGAACCTGTGTCTTTTTATTATATCAAACATTCATTTTGTCAGCTACCAGTGCATTTATATACTGCATTTTAAACTTTTTGCCCTCATATGGCTGAAGAGGGGTGACTTGTATCCGCTGACAGCTCACCGCCCCCACCGTCGCAGACTCGTCTGAGCCTCTGGTTTACACCTTCCTCTCTGTTCCAAACCGGAGGACTGCGATCAATCCTGTGTACCATGCTACAAATAGGCAGCTTAGCCAGCACCCCGCTTGCGTTCTAGTTGCCTTCACCAAATCAGCCAGCCGCCGAAAGGAGCCGAGGATGGCCCTAGAACCCAAGCGGCAAGCGTCATTCGTGCCGACATGTGCCACTACATGCAGCCGGTTGCACCCAGTGCGCTCGATAGCCGCCGCCAGGGCGTCCTTCGCATCACGGATAAGACATTGAAAGGTGGCTACACTGAGCCACAGCGCCAGAGATTGCGCCAAAGAGTATTATTCAGCCGCCTCCACTGGCAGTGTTTATTGAGATGTGGTAGTGGAGAGTGCTTATTGAGAAGTAGCAGTAGGCAGTGCTTGTTGAGATGTGGCAGTAGCGAGTCGTAGTTGAGAAGTTGCGGTAGTGAGTGCTTGTTCAGAACTTGTAGTATTGTTTTGATGGGCTAGACACCAGATGTTGTTGGATTGGGGATGCTGTAATGATCAGAGTGTGCTTTTCGTCAATATATATGAAGGTAAAAAAAATTCCTTTTTTCTTTTATTTCAATGTCTTAAACAATAATGCCTCTTGGTCACAGGTTCAGTCAACAAAGCATCTGGCTCGTGTTCTTGTATTAGACTGTATTTCTGGTTTCTATGTGCAATTATAGTATTTCTGTTTATTTTTTTTTAATTACTTCAGTATAAATGGTATTTAAAATATCTTGTCGTATTGAGGAAGAACCGTGCCAGATGTGTACGTTGAATCACACTTCCACACACAGAACAGCGACACTTGTGCCTTGTTGTTTCGTAGCTTTCATAGTTGCTGGGGACTTAATTAATTAATTGTGTTAATGGAAATTTCGTTTCATTCTTTGTTGTTGTTCTATGCAGTCAGATTGCGTACAAATACTGGTCAGGGCCAACCGGTTACGAGACTGCGTAACCGGACAGTCAGCTACTAAAAATATAAAAGTATTTGCATTCATTATTTAATTAAGCCCCCATGCAACATCCCGGAAAACACACCGAATGCACACTGGAATTCTTTCCCGCCTTGCCTGCTATATCTCCCTGAGGGGCTCCATCACCCGCATAACACTGGGGCTCCCAATGACTAGCATACCCACCCTCTGTACTCGTCTGAACTGGGAAGGAAAATCGACCGTTGGCCCTACCGGAGAGGCATCCCGTGCTGGATCAGAGTTATCATCAACACTTGGCAGCACCTCTTACCTGTTGCTAAGACGTAGGGAGCCAGCCGCACGGCGTGCTCCCTCTTTCGCCTTCCGCCCAGTGACACGCGAACCCACCACTGTCTGCCACCCACTCTGGAGTGAGCACGGACCGGTCAGATGTTGTGTATCAGAAGCCGCAGTGACGTCCGGGACTCCAGGGGATTCCAGTGACACCAAAAGTGTCGCAGGTCTCCTCACTGGCGCCCAGACGTCACCGCAACTTCGAGCATTAGCTAGAAGCTCGTAGACGGTAGCCAACACAGCTTCCAGCAGCCAACTCTCCTTGTGTCCGCACACAACAAGCACAGTCCCTAGCCATATCATACTGTGTATAAAATAGATGTTGTTGTTGTGGTCTTCAGTCCTGAGACTGGTTTGATGCAGCTCTCCACGCTACTCTATCCCGTGCAAGCTTCATCTCCCAGTACTTACTGCAACCTACATCCTTCTCAATCTGCTTAGTGTATTCATCTCTTGGTATCCCTCTACGATTTTTCTCTCCATGCTGCCCTCCAATGCTAAATTTGTGATCCCTTCATGCCTCAAAACATGTCCTACCAACCGATCCCTTCTTCTAGTCAAGTTGTGCCACAAACTTCTCTTCTCCCCAATCCTATTCAATATCTCCTCATTAGTTACGTGATCTACCCACCTTATCTTCAGCATTCTTCTGTAGCACCACATTTCGAAAGCTTCTATTCTCTTCTTGTCCAAATTAGTTATCGTCCATGTTTCACTTCCATACATGGCTACACTCCATACAAATACTTTCAGAAACGACTTCCTGACACTTAAATCTATACTCGATGTTAACAAATTCCTCTTCCTTGCCACTGTCAGTCTACATTTTATATCCTCTCTACTTCGACCATCATCAGTTATTTTGCTCCCCAAATAGCAAAACTCTTTTACTACTTGAAGTGTCTCATTTCCTAATCTAATTCCCTCAGCATCACCCGATGTAATTTGACTACATTCCATTATCCTCGTTTTGCTTTTGTTGATGTTTATCTTATATCCTCCTTTCAAGACACTGTCCATTCCGTTCAACTGCTCTTCCAAGTCCTTTGCTGTCTCTGACAGAATTACAATGTCATCGGCGAACCTCAAAGTTTTTACTTCTTCTCCATGAATTTTAATACCTACTCCGAATTTTTCTTTTGTTTCCTTTACTGCTTGCTCAATATACAGATTGAATAACATCGGGGAGAGGCTACAACCCTGTCTCACTTCTTTCCCAACCACTGCTTCCCTTTCATGCCCCTCGACTCTTATAACTGCCATCTGATTTCTGTTCAAATTGTAAATAGCCTTTCGCTCCCTGTATTTTATACCTGCCACCTTCAGAATTTGATAGAGAGTATTCCAGTTAACATTGTCAAAAGCTTTCTCTAAGTCTACAAATGCTAGAAACTTAGGTTTGCCTTTTCTTAATCTTTCTTCTAAGATAAGTCGTAAGGTTAGTATTGCCTCACGTGTTCCAACATTTCTACGGAATCCAAACTGATCTTCCCCGAGGTCCGCTTCTACCAGTTTTTCCATTCGTCTGTAAAGAATGAGATATAAGGTCTCAAATGGTGCTACTGAGTTTGAAATGTATACAAAATATACCAAAGGAGAATAAAGTAACACTAAAAATTGCTATTGTACTCTGAAACCGAAAGCTATTAAACAGAAATAAATTTCTCTACAGAAGTTGATGTATTACAGATACATGTTATTAGAAATCCTGTTTACCGAAAAGTTACTTCACGAGATAAATATTCGAACTAGAATGCACTGAACTAAACTGTATACTGTCTACTAGCACAAAATTAAACTTTATTGGCGTGACGAAGTTTCTGGCGACGGGAAAATTTACACTAGGCAGCCGCTCTACGGCAGGATATTCACAAGAGTTAAGCAAAAACATAAACTACCATTAATTTTCTAACCACTAGTCCACACAGTAAAATACATACGTATAGTTCACTTCTTTGCAGAAGCATGTGAAAAAAAAGACTAAATTAATTTACAGTTTACCACACAAGTGCTTCTCTCGGCTCGCCGGCTGCCGCTACACAGTAAGTCTCAGTTTTCAAATGTTCTAACACACAATTCAACAAAACCCAACGTTCTGATTTCACAGAATGGGCATATGATTAGTGAAACTGAACACTTCTAATTTCTTGCTGTTCAGATAGATAGTAAACTGTCGTGGAAAGCCCAAGTTCAGGATCACATTCAAAGACTTAATGCTGCCATTTTTACTGTTCGAAAGGTATCTGAAGTAAGTGATGGTTCGATACGAAAAGTAATCCACTTTGCTCATTTTCATTCGCTTATGACGTATGGTATCATATTTTGGGCTACCTCTTCCTATTTTCAAAGGATATTTTTGGCTCAGAAACGGGTGGTTCGGGCAATAAGTGGTGTAAGTTGGCGAACGTGTAGTCGACCCCTGTTTACTAGTCTGGTTATTCTGACATTAGCCTGTCAATACATATGTTCTCTGCTGATGTGTTTTGTTAACAATATCTCTTTATTCCCAAGAATTAGCAGCTTTTTTAATGGGACTTAACTGCTAAGGTCGTGAGTCCCTAAGTTTACACACTACTTGACCTAAATTATCCTAAGGACAAACACCCACACCTAGGCCCGAGGGAGGACTCGAACCTCCGCCGGGACCAGCCGCATAGTCCATGCCTGCAGCGTCATAGACCGCTCGACAAATTTGCAGCTTTCACTCAGTTAATACCAGGCAGAAATCCAATTTGCATATGGATAGGAGTTCCTTGACTCTTGTGCAGAAAGGTGTGCAGTATACTGCTGCATCCATTTTCAGCAAGCTACCACAAGAATTTAAAGAATCTTAGCAGCAGTCCACGCGCTTTCGAACCGAAGCTGAAGAATTTCCTCATGGGTCACTCCATCTATTCTGTCGAGGAGTTCCGTGAAAAATTCAAATGGTTCAAATGGCTCTGAGCACTATGGGACTTAACATCTGAGGTCATCAGTCCCCTAGACTTAGAACTACTAAAAACTTACTAATCTAAGGACATTACACACATCCATGCCCGAGGCAGGATTCGAACCTGCGGCCGTAGCAGCAGCGCGGTTGCGGACTGAAGCGCCTAGAACCGCACGGCCACAACGGCCGCCTCCATGAAAAATTAACTCTGTGTTCATAAACATTTTATTTTATACTACTAGCCATTAAAATTGCTACATCACGAAAATGACGTGCTACAGACGCGAAATTTAACCGACAGGAAGAAGATGCTGTGATACGCAAATGATTAGCTTTTCAGAGCATTCACACAAGGCTGGCGCCGGTGGCGACACCTACAACGTGCTGACATGAGGAGAGTTTCCAGCCGATTTCTCATATACAAACAGCACTTGACCGGCGTTGCCTGGTGAAACGTTGTTGTGATGCCTCGTGTAAGGAGGAGAAATGGGTACCATCACGTTGCCGACTTTGATAAAGGTCGGATTGTAGCCTATCGCGATTGCGGTTTATCGTATCGCGACATTGCTGCTCGCGTTGGTCGAGATCCAATGACTGCTAGCAGAATATGGAATCGGTGGGTTCAGGAGGGTAATACGGAACGCCGTGCTGGATCCCAACGGCCCCGTATCACTAGCAGTCGAGATGACAGGCATCTTATCCCCATGGCTGTAACGGATCGTGCAGCCACGTCATGATCCCTGAGTCAACAGATGGGGGCGTTTGCAAGACAACCATCTGCACGAACAGTTCTGCGATGTTTGCAGCAGCATGAACTATCAGCTCGGAGACCATGGCTGCGGTTACCCTTGACGCTGCATCACAGACAGGAGCGCCTGCGATGGTGTACTCAACGACGAACCTGGATGCACGAATGGTCATTTTTTCGGATGAATCCAGGTTTTGTTTACAGCATCTTGATGGTCGCATCCATGTTTGGCGACATCGCGGTGAACGCACATTGGAAGCGTGTATTCGTCATCGCCATACTGGCGTAACACCCGGCGTGATGGTATGGGGTGGCATTGGTTACATGTCTCGGTCACCTCTTGTTCACATTGACGGCACTTTGAACAGTGGACGTTACATTTCAGATGTGTTACGACCCGTGGCTCTACCCTTCATTCGATCCCTGCGAAACCCTACATTACAGCAGGATAATGCTCGACCGCATGTTGCAGTTCCTGTACGAGCCTTTCTGGGTACAGAAAATGTTCGACTGCTGCCCTGGCCACCACATTCTCCAGATCTCTCACCATTGGTGGCCGAGCAACTGGCTCGTCACAATACGCCAGTCACTAGTATTGATGAACTGTGGTATCGTGTTAAAGCTTCATGGGCTGCTGTACGTGTATCGGCAACCAAGCCCTGTTTGACTCAATGCCCAGGCGTATCAAGGCCGTTATTACGGCCAGAGGTGGTTGTTGTGAGTCCTGATTTCTCAGGATCTATGCACCCAAATTGTGTCAAAATGTTATCATCTGCATTTCTTCTGGGTGTAGCAATTTTAACGGCTAGTAGTTCATCTGTTATTACTTTTATGTTCGTTCCATGACCTTGGAGATTTGCTCCTCCATTCAGTCCTATGGAACTAGACCTGTAAAAGAAATTAACTAGGTCCTACTTCCAAGAACGTAACAACACCAGTGTACGCGTGCTACGGCTTCTGGCCAGTCATCGCGTTTGTGTTTCTTTACAGCAGGTTTATCCTTACGATGAACAGAGTATAACGTTTCGCGCACCTCATTCGACCTCTGCCCCGGGCAGCCCTCGCTGCCGCCTGTCTTCACACCACGCACGCCAGGGTCGCCGCCCTATGCGCTACACACCTGTCTGGCTAATTGCAGGTGGAGTGCACACTGCACACTGCGCTCTGTCGCTCGCCCACAGCCAGACTGGAAGGGGCGCCCACAGTTCGTATGACTCACCGCCACTAGCGAGCAACCGCCGCGCCGGAAGCCTTCCCTCGTCTTGTAGGAAGTCGGGCGCCTGCAGCGGACAGCAGAAACCGTTGCTCCGGTTCTCTCGCAGGTAAATCACCTGCTGTGCGTCACCATTCGGTTTCCCCAGGCCTGTGGAATAATGCGGCGTTGCGACGCTGGTTTCTACACAGGGAAGAGGCGTCGGTTTCTTCGGGCCACAAACTGATACAGTGCTGCGTACTTGTAACTAACTGTGTGTGTGGTAGGAGTCTGTGTGGCAGTGATGGTTGCGACGCGGGTTACTCTTCAGTGCAAGGAAGGACAAGACTGTTCGCGCTCCTGGAACCCAGTGCAACGAATACGAAGGTTTGTCACGAACATATTTTATATTCTCCGCAGCAGCGACGTCATGCCGGTATTTTCATCTTAATTTAAAACTGGAATTTCTAATCTTGGTCACATTTTAATTTATTCTAACAGATAACCGGTTCCGGCTGAACTGTAATAGATACGAGAAATATCATATTTCAAAACCGCCAAGAGCTTCTCATAAAGCAATTGTTTATATACTACGGTTTCGAACTTCTGGTCATCCTCAGGTATCGGTATCGTAAAATTATTTACAATACTCTATATGGCGAAGTTCCTACTGTAGTGTAAAATAGAATAAATAAAAGGCATCCAGCGACACTATCGTCAATAGTAGGTTCGTTTAAGCAGCTGCCAGACGGCTACTTTCAAGCGCTAGGAAAACAGGCTTTAGTCCGCATCCGCAGCTACGATGACGTAGAAATCCGTGTTTGGTCTTCGTACTGCTGAAACGCTTCTTGTCCCATTTCTGGTTATGCTTCCGCGCATAATGATTTGCTTACCTTACTATTAACAATGAAGTGTAGAAGTGAAATAGCCAAACGCGGGATCTGCAATAGCTTCGAAAAGATTGAGAAAGTCCACAAACAAAACACAAGTCAAGTGACATGGGCGAATCTGGAAGCTTGGCAGCGGCAGAAAAAGTTTTCCGGTTAGATTCTGGCTGCTTTCTCTCACTGCTTATACATCAAACTGCCACACTCCAAGTAGACAGAAACGGGAAGCGGCGCTGCTGTTTATACACGATTTCATCTCTGCGCATGCGCATCAATCTGAGTGGCAGCTGCTTAAACGAACCAAGTAAAATCACAGTCAGTTTCCATGTTTTGTGTGTGGTGGTACTCCACATACTGACAATTGAAACTCTTTGAGGATTTGAGTATGACTCTGAATACATACAAAGTCTGTACTAGAGGAGGGTGAAAACTATAGGGGAATGCAGAGGTTGGATTGCATTAAACAAATAGAGGACGTAGAGTGCAAGTGATACTCTGAGATGAGGTGGTTAGCGCAGTAGAGGAAATAAAAAAAGTCAGAATTTGTGAAACGTGAAGGAGCGTTGACAATATTTAATAACAACAATGGCATCGCCAATATTTGTAAAACTTTTATTAGTCAATTATGTTGTTAACGTGTTCATTGTTGATGCCTGTATAAGCTTACATTTTTCTGTTCATATTTAATATGTTCACGTTCCACACAGCCTGATTTTTAAAACTTTTTATTTTCGTCTTATGCAGGGAGAGTTAGCATGACAGGCCAGCCAAAATATTCATAGAACTAGAAAATATATACGGACTCCGTTTTCGTTTAATTATAGCGGAAAATGTTACAAATTTTTTATGTAAGCAAGTAATTTTAAACTTTTATACCTGCCGAGTTATGACTTCGACTTTTTTTCTGTGGATGGAGCTTTCGAAGAGGACAGGGCAGCAAATCACTAACCACTGACCCTTCGTCAGGAGAGGATGTTCCACAAAAAGTACTGCAGCCAAATGTAAGCAAACACGTAACTTAGGTTCGTTTCGTGTGTCGTTGTGATTCACATCCTGTGGTCAAAATGTTGACCCTGAACACTGACAGCGCTCTACAGCGAATCTGCACAGACAATACGACAAATGGCGAAAATATTATTATTCAGTTATTTAGTGCATATTCCATTTGGCTACTCACAGATCACAGTTCAAAGGGTGTCTCAACCCCTAAAAATCTAGACTTTGCTGACAGACTGATCTCTAGGTTAATCCCAGATCTCTGTTGGGTATTTTGGTGAATATCGTGTACATCAACTATGAGAAATGCAAATCTGCCCGTAACTCCGTAACCATTCTTCTTCTGTCTGAAATTCTAGAATATTGATGAGCTTCGAACTGAGGGGAATGGTGGTGGCTTGGAGTGTTGGTACCTCAGAAGAACTGCCAAATTTTAATAACATTTTATCTTCTTTCACTCATCACAGATATTTCTAAAATCAGTAGTATTATTACTTTTAGTAACAGTTATTCTCTGCGTTTATTTATCTAAAACGTATTGACAGTGTTATCATTTAGTCCCCTTTCTTGTGAATGGTCTTTCATGTGTTTCCTTGGTATGTCTAAGAAAATATTTCCTGACCAACATTTGGCGCTGTTGCTTCCATTAACTCCATTTCACTGAAACTCAACAATGCTTACTGAGAAGTTGTGTACCGTATTCAGCATGGTTGTGTGTGTAGTATATAACTTTTATTAGCCTTTGTTTATTGGTTTTTAAAGCTCTGCCTTCCGCTAAACACGGTATTTTTCTTCTTCACTATTCTTTACTCTAACATGTTTCAGTGACCATGCGTCATCTTTAGTGGGTTTCGTTATATTCTGTAAAATATTATGCAAACTTTTGGTTGTTCCCTGTAAGGCTGAAACAGTCTAATAACTTTGACACGTTCATTTTATTTTGCTGCGATTCCTCACACAGAACTGTATTGATTTTAAAAATGGTATTGTACAGGTTCGCCTGATTCCATGTATTCTGTGGCTTGTCAGCATGTCCGTCCACAGACAAACTGACTAATAACGAAAAGCGTAGAATTAGGCAAACCAGTACAGTTTCATTCTCAGAATCGGTGCATTTTCAGGAGAGGAATCGCAACAAATACAATGTAAATGTTATACTTACATAGCAAACCAAAATTTTGTATACTATTTTACAGAAATAAAATCAGAGCCACTGAAAATGAGACATAGATGTCGAAATATGTTTGGGTAACGAATAACAAACAACAGGAAAAACATTGTTTTGCAGAAGCATAAATCTTAAAAACAGAATTTATTTCACAAACATGTGCTTCCAACTACAAAAGATGGTAGTGAAACACTCTTAACGGCAGATATCTCGATCGCGTTTAATGGATAAATAATAGTTAACAGGATCGACTCTAATAATGAATCATCATCAGAACCAGAATCTTTTCGCTTTAGTGGCCTAGATGAGCGCGTGATAACACATTGAGGTGTCACTTTCGTAACAAGATAATGTTTGTGATAATTCAGTATAGTTAAAACAAGTTTTCATAATCGACGAAATGCTATCAAAATATTTTTGAATTAAAGAATGTTGTATTCTAACACATCGCGCGCTGAAGTATTGTACAATGTCAGATTCATTGACATGACTGTCACATCCGTACACTTGTGCTGAGCAAAGCGTCGTGACGTTCTGTGTGAACTACTGCCATTTGAAAGCACGTGCATTCGTTTGACATCAGATGTGAACCCATCTTTCTTTACTTTGTTACATAATCAGTTTCTGTGGGGTTGGGGGTCAGTACACAGTTTATAGAAAGCTGATTAGCAAATGTATAAACAATAAACAAAGAATTAATAAAAAACAGAAAAGTAGTGTACAGAATAGAGTGTACCACAAGGAAAACTTTCAACTTCGATTCCAATACTTGTTGTTTATCAGTCAGTTTTATTTCTGTTTTTCTGGAAGCTTATTGGAAAGGAAATCATCTGAATAATGCACGTTTTCCTGTACAATGCTTAAGGAAGTGTTATCCAAGGGCATACTGTTTTTTCCGTCTAGTGTTCACTGAATAAATCATGCAGTTTCTTGTGAATGAGGCAGTATCGCCAACAACAGATACCGTGACGGAATATCTGTATAGGGTCGGCAGAGTAAGAAACCTGAGACACCTGAAAACCTGAACAACCACCTACACGAAGTTCGCGAACTGACTCCGCACATAAGTTTGACTGTCCTTTTCTGGCCTAGTAATATTCCAGGTGAGCGCAGAGTTGCCCCAAAATATAACACCATAGGAGTTAATAGAGTGAAAGTAAACAAGCCTTCGTGTTTCAGTGTTAGAGAGAGTGGTTAAAATGGCTGAGCACTATGGGACTTACCATCTGAGGTCATCAGACCCCTAGAACTTAGAACGACTTAAACCTAACTAACCTAAGGACATCACACACATCCATGCCAGAGGCAGGACTCGAACCTGCGACCCGAGCGGTCGCGCGGTTCCAGACTGAAGCGCCTAGAACCGCTCGGCCACACCAGCCGACGAGAGAGAGAGTGGAACTCGTTCGTACAGTAGAGATATCAACATTCAGTTTCTCGCACAAGGCACTGTACGTGACACTTCTCAGAAAGCGTCCCATCTCCACCAGTGCTAAGACTGTAAAATGATCCAGTTCAGTGACTGACCATCTTCGGACAATACGAGTTCCATATCGGAAACTCTGTGTATTGCATTTATTACGGTTAAGCGTTAATTTGTTCTCTGAAACCCACATGCTAAAAAAAAAAAAAAATAATAATAATAATAATGATAATAATAGGGTGGAGCCCCTCCACGCCCCCACAGGCATGATGGCCAACACAAAAGTTCTAGTTCCATATCTGCATATATATTTCACTACATCTACGTGGATACTCTGCAAATCAAATTTAAGTATCTGGCAGAGGGTTCATCGAACCGCCTTCACAATTCTCTGTTATTCCAATCTCGTATAGCGCGCGGAAGGAACGAACACCTATATCTTTCCGTACGAGCTCTGATTTCCCTTATTTTATCGTGGTGATCGTTTCTCCCTATGTAGGTCGGTGTCAACAAAATATTTTCGCATTCAGAGGAGAAAGTTGGTGATTGGAATTTCGTGAGAAGGTTGCTCCGCAACGAAAAACGCCTTTGTTTTAATGATGTCCATCACAAATCCGGTATCATTTCAGTGACACTCTCTCCCCTATTTCGCGATAATACAAAACGTGCTGCCGTTATTTGAACTTTTTCGATATACTACGTCAATCCAATCCGGTAAGGATCCCACACCGCCGGCCGAGAGGTTCTGGGCGCTACAGTCTGAAACCGCGCGACCGCTACGGTCGCAGGTTCGAATCCTGTCTCGGTCATGGATGTGTGTGATGTCCTTAGGTTAGTTAGGTTTAAGTAGCTCTAAGTTCTGGGGGACTGATTACCTCAGAAGTTAAGTCCCATAGTACTCAGAGCCATTTGAACCATTTTTGAAGTAGCTCTAAGTCTAGGGGACTGATGACCTCAGAAGTTAAGTCCCATAGTGTTTAGAGCCATTTGAACTTTTGAAACAGTTGACAATGCAATAACAGATTTTAAATTCAGCGTAAGTTGATTGAATAAAATCTTTAACGCAACAGATAACTGTAACAAACCTTTTAAAATTAAAAAGTTAAGTAAAATGTTTGAAATCGTTAAAGCACAACCTCCAATTTAAGTATGGCACTCTCCAAAACGTTTAGGTACAGTTTGAGTTATCTGGGCACACCAACATACAGAACTTATACAAAGACAGAAAGTTACTGTAATAACCTTTAAGGAAAACGTAGCGGCGGCAGTTGCTCCTGAAGGCGGCGTACCAGGCCGAAGTCAGCATTCGTTGGCAGCACGCAAGTAAAACATGCCCTTGAGCCACGCCCTGCACCGGGACGCCTTAAGATACACAACACACAATTCAACTTCTATAGCAGAAAAAAACACAATGAGCTTACATGGCACGATAAAGCAATCGTACACATCGAAATCTCTCTCTACCGTGTCTCACAAGAAATGACACATAAATACCCGAAATCTTTTATTTTCAACAGATGCAAAAGGTAAGACTGTGCAGATTAATATACAGCAATCGATGTACGAGGGCAGTTCAATAAGTAATGCAACACATTTTTTTCTGAAACAGGGGTTGTTTTATTCAGTATTGAAATACACCAGGTTATTCCCCAATCTTTTAGCTACACAACACTATTTTTCAACGTAATCTCCATTCAGTGCTACGGCCTTACGCCACCTTGAAATGAGGGCCTGTATGCCTGCATGGTACCATTCCACTGGTTGATGTCGGAGCCAACGTCGTACTGCATCAATAACTTCATCATCCGCGTAGTGCCTCCCACGGATTGCGTCCTTCATTGGGCCAAACATATGGAAATCCGACGGTGCGAGGTCGGGGCTGTAGGGTGCATGAGGAAGAACAGTCCACTGAAGTTTTGTGAGCTCCTCTCTGGTGCGAAGACTTGTGTGAGGTCTTGCGTTGTCATGAAGAAGGAGAAGTTCGTTCAGATTTTTGTGCCTACGAACACGCTGAAGTCGTTTCTTCAATTTCTGAAGAGTAGCACAATACACTTCAGAGTTGATCGTTTGACCATGGGGAAGGACATCGAACAGAATAACCCCTTCAGCGTCCCAGAAGACTGTAACCATGACTTTACCGGCTGAGGGTATGGCTTTAAACTTTTTCTTGGTAGGGGAGTGGGTGTGGCGCCACTCCATTGATTGCCGTTTTGTTTCAGGTTCGAAGTGATGAACCCATGTTTCATCGCCTGTAACAATCTTTGACAAGAAATTGTCACCCTCAGCCACATGACGAGCAAGCAATTCCGCACAGATGGTTCTCCTTTGCTCTTTATGGTGTTCGGTTAGACAACGAAGGACCCAGCGTGAACAAACCTTTGAATATCCCAACTGGTGAACAATTGTGACAGCACTACCAACAGAGATGTCAAGTTGAGCACTCAGTTGTTTGATGGTGATCTGTCGATCATATCGAACGAGTGTGTTCGAACGCTCCGCCATTGCAGGAGTCACAGCTGTGCACGGCCGGCCCGCACGCGGGAGATCAGACAGTCTTGCTTGACCTTGCGGCGATGATGACACACGCTTTGCCCAACGACTCACCGTGCTTTTGTCCACTGCCAGATCACCGTAGACATTCTGCAAAGCGCCTATGAATATCTGAGATGCCCTGGTTTTCCGCCAAAAGAAACTCGATCACTGCCCGTTGTTTGCAACGCACATCCGTTACAGACGCCATTTTAACAGCTCCGTACAGCGCTGCCACCTGTCGGAAGTCAATGAAACTATACGAGACGAAGCGGGAATGTTTGAAAATATTCCACAAGAAATTTCCGGTTTTTTCAACCAAAATTGGCCGAGAAAAAAAATGTGTTGCATTACTTATTGAACTGCCCTCGTACATTAAAACTTCGCTGACGAGCCTTACAACTGGCACATAAATAACAAAACTGATTTAATTTCACCCAATGTAGAAAAATAACACAGAATCAAATGACGGGCGCAATAACTAACCTAACGATCACGAGATAGGCAGTCAGTAAATGGAGCAGAATCTTACGGACGTAAGCTGAATTTTTACTTTGCTTTGGAGGATTTAACTTGAGCGACACCACAGCCGACCGCGCGTCCTAACAAATGTGCTAGACACAGTCTAGACAGCGGCACTTGGACTTGTCTTTGTTAACAGTCAGTCACAGCCGGGAACAACTGCGTCTTTCCAGGAAACAGAGAAATCCGGCAGATGCTCACCAATTACAGGTCAGCAAGACGGCCGTTAGGATGACAATCCTCGGCTCCGAACTGTTGCTCTACTGTACTCAGCACACAGTGCTCTAAAATGTGTTCGTACCGTCCCATTCTTCATGTAATAATAGCTTCACACAGTAACCAGACAAATAGACCCATAACGTAACACCGTCCTTTCCGTACTTCGCGGTTGGCACTACGCGTAATGGCAGGTACGTTCTCCAAACTCAGACACTTGCATCGGATTGCCACGGGTTATCACCATTGCAAGTCTCTCGTTTCCAGTCATCCAGTGCGTGGTAGCGTCACCCTTTACGCCACTTGAGGCGTCAGTTACACTCAAACCTGGAAGTCTCAGACACTCAGATCGGTACCAAACATCGTCGATGAAGTATCAACCAAAACACCGATTCAGTTCGCGCTATGAGCTGTCGTCCAGGGAACGGTAGTTCAAAGTGACACCAGAACTATGAAGCACAGGATAGGTGTATCTGTGAGTACTTGTTTCTACATTTCGCGTCAGTTGGTAGAGCGTGAGGACGTCGTACCAAAGGTACCGCGTTCAGACACTACTGAAGACAATTTTTTAACAGTTTACGCGTGAAACTGTTGTATGTAATTTGCTTTTCACACTTCTCTGTACGCAATCATTATTTTGAAGTCTTTATCCCAGATGATTGACACTGTGTGTGTGTGTGTGTGTGTGTGTGTGTGTGTGTGTGTGTGTGTATGTGTGTGGTTGTGTTTGCATTGATTTGTGAGCGTCATTTACCTATTATTGATCTCATTATTATGTTTGTTATTACTACTATTAGTTGTATTGTTATTCTTCTTCTTTCTTCGTTTGGGTCATCTAAGGACCACGCACCAATTTCAATGCTTCCTTCTTTGTTGTTCTTTCACCGGCCGGGGTAGCCGAGCGGTTCTAGGCGCTACAGTCTGGAACCGCGTGACCGCTACGGTCGCAGGTTCGAATCCTGCCTCGGGCATGGATGTGTGTGACGTCCTTAGGTTAGTTAGGTTTAAGTAGTTCTAAGTTCTAGGGGACTGATGACCTTAAAAGTTAAGTCCCATAGTGCTCAGAGCCATTTGTTCTTTCTTTTTCCTCCAGTATTGTTTCATCTTTACACTATGTATCCTTTTTCCCTCCTCCGACCATTTTGACCCTGTCTTCTTCTCCCTCTTGCCTTGGAATTCTTCCATTCTTAAAACTTTCCTCTTGAAACTCTCTCTTTCTGTTGCATCTTTTTCACTTATGTTGTTTCTTTCCAAATCTTTCCTAACTTCTTGAATCCAGGCTATTGTTGACTTCTTGTCCCAAAGGTGTTTAAAAATCTGTTTGGTTAACCTGTTGCTGTTCATTCTGTATAAGTATCCAAAAATAGTAGCCTCTTTCGTAGTGTTTCATTTATGTTTTCTATGTTGCGATAAACTTTTTCATTGCTTCTTAATTTCCATACCTCTGTATTTCTTGGCGCCGGCCGGAGTGGCCGTGTGGATCTAGGCGCTACAGTCTGGAACCGCGTGACCTCTACGGTCGCAGGTTCGAATCCTGCCTCGGGCATGGATGTGTGTGATGTCCTTAGGTTAGGTAGGTTTAAGTAGTTCTAAGTTCTAGGGGACTGATGACCACAGCAGTTAAGTCCCATAGTGCTCACAGCCATTTGAACCATTTCTTGGCGGTCCGAGTATTTTTCGAATGATTTTTCTTTCTACGACTCCAAGTTTGTGTAATTTGTAGTTCAGTTCACTTCCATAAAAACATGCTGGTTTTACTACTGACAAGGGAACCTCCCCATCGCACCCCCCTCAGATTTAGTTATAAGTTGGCACAGTGGATAGGCCTTGAAAAACTGAACACAGATCAATTGAGAAAACGGGAAGAAGTTGTGTGGAACTATGAAAAAATTAGAAAATAAACAAACTGAGTAGTCCATGCGAAGATAGGCAACAACAAGGACAGTGGGACGGAAGGAGCGCGGTGGTCCCGTGGTTAGAGAGACCATCTGCGGAACGGGAGGTCCTAGGTTCAAATCTTCACCGATTGAAATTTTTAATTTTTTATTTTCAGTTTATGTGACAAACTCTTACGTTTTCATCACTTTTTTGGGGGTAATTATCACATCCACAAGAAAACCTAAATTGGGCAAGGTAGAAGAATCTTTTTACCCATTCGCTAAAGTGTATAAGTTAGGTGGGTCGACAACATATTCCTGTCATGTGACGCACATGCCGTCACCAGTGCCGTATAGAATATATCAGATGTGTTTTCCTGTAGAGGAATCGGTTGGTCTATGACCTTGCGGTCAAATGTTTTCGGTTCTCATTCGAGAGGCACGTGCTTTCGTCTACTAATCGCACGGTTTTGCGGTGCGGTCGCAAAACAGACACTGAACTTATTACAGCGAACAGAGACGTCAATGAACAAACGGACAGATCATAACTTTGCGAAAATAAAGAAAGTAAAATTTTCAGTGGAGGGAAGATTTGAACCAAGGACCTCTCGTTCAGGTGTTGCTCACGCTAACCACAGGACCACCGCGCTCCTCAGCACACTAATTCCTTGATGTTGCCTATATTGGTCATGGACTACTCAGTTCGTATATTTTGCTTATTTTTTTCATAGTTCCACACAACTTCTTCCTGTTTTCTCGATTGATCTGTGTTCAGTTTTTCAAGGCCTATCTACTGTGCCAACTTATAACTAAATCTGAGGGGGGTGCGATGGGAAGGTTCCCTTGTGAGTTGTAGTGCTGTATCTTCAAATTTTTAGACAGCATTCCACTTTCCGGATACAAAACCAGGAGAGCTGGATGTCTGTCATGCCATATGACACTACCCTCTGACGCTGCGGTGCACGTGTTCCCCCGTGGCAGTCGCCAGCTGGGGTTGCAGGCAGATGTTTGGACAAGGTAGCTGCGAGGCTCGGGCGGCCCAAGTAGAGCCGGCCGTGCGATTGGCCACGGCGCCGCCTCACCACAGCCGCAGGCAGTTTGTAACAGCGACAGGTGCCGCTACGGAGCGGCAACAACCGGTTCCAGGGAGCCGCTTTATCGCCGCAAATGATCTCGCCGACAGCGGTCCGGAGCGGGCGCAGATTGCCCCGGTAGACGGCCGTGATTGCTGTCGGGCCTTATTAATACGCGCAGCCTCTGCCGGCCGTTTTGTTAAGGGACGCCGGGCCGACACCCGTTCTCCTTTCGTCTAATTCCACTCTTCGCTTATTATATTACAACTGCCACGCCGGAATAATATGCCTGCACGTTCATTTATTAACTCGTTCCTCCCTTGCTGTTCGTGGTATACGTTCACGGACAAAGGTATTCGTAAGGATGAGTCGTCCGCAGCTCGTGGTCGTGCGGTAGCGTTCTCGCTTCCCACGCCCGGGTTCCCGGGTTCGATTCCCGGCGGGGTCAGGGATGTTCTCTGCCTCGTGATGACTGGGTGTTGTGTGATGTCCTTAGGTTAGTTAGGTTTATGTAGTTCTAAGCTCTAGGGGACTGATGACCATAGATGTTAAATCCCATAGTGCTCACAAGGGAACCTCCCCATCGCACCCCCCTTAGATTTAGTTATAAGTTGCACAGTGGATAGGCATTGAAAAAACTGAACACAGATCAGTCGAGAAAACAGGAAGAAATTGTGTGGAACAATGAAAAAATAAGCAAAATATGCAAACTGAGTAGTCCATGCGCAAGATAGGCAACATCAAGGGTAGACGGAGCTCAGGAGCGCCGTGGCCCCGTGGTTAGCGTGAGCAGCTGCGGAACGAGAGGTCCTTGGTTCAAGACTTCCTCCGAGCGAAGAGTTTAATTTTTATTTTCAGTCAATTATCAGAGTTCAGGCACTCACACATAATCAACTTCGCTCTCCAAAATCCCAGGACATGTTCAGATTTGCTTGGACATATGCAGGATTTGACGGTCTACACACGGAAAAATTTGAAAACGTTAAAAACATATGTTTTGACAGAGCACAGGGAAAAGTGTGCGACTGTGAAACTGTTGGATTCATTTGTTGCAGTTTATGTGACAAACTCTTATGTTTTCATCACTTTTTTGGGAGTAATTATCACATCCACAAGAAAACCTAAATTGGGCAACGTAGAAGAATCTTTTTACCCATTCGCCAAGTGTACAAGTTAGGTGGGTCGACAACATATTCCTGTCATGTGACGCACATGCCGTCACCAGTGTCGTATAGAATATATCAGACGTGGAGGAATCGGTTGACCTATGACCTTGCGATCAAATGTTTTCGGTTCCGATTGGAGAGGCACGTCCTTTCGTCTACTAATCGCACGGTTTTGCGGTGCGGTCGCTAAACACAGACACTAAACTTATTACAGTGAACAGAGACGTCAATGAACGAATGGACAGATCATAAGTTTGCGAAAATAAAGAAAAACTTTTCGCTCGAGGGGAGACTTGAACCAAGGACCTCTCGTTCCGCAGCTGCTCACGCTAACGAGACCACGGCGCTCCTCAGCTTAGATTATCCTTTATGTTGCGTATCTTCGCATGGACTACCCAGTTTGTATACTGTGCGTATTTTTTCATAGTTCCACTCAACTTCTTCCTGTTTTCTCGATTGATCTGTGTTCAGTTTTTCAAGGCCTATCCACTGTGCCAACTTATAACTAAATCTGAGGGGGGTGCGATGGGGAGGTTCCCTTGTCAGAGCCATTTGAACGGTTGAGTCGCTTGCGTGAATTTTACTACACCTCAGTGACTAATGCGACTATCCGCATGATAAGTGCAATGCGAGGATAATGGAATGTAGTCGAATTAAGTCAGGTGATGCTGAGGGAATTAGATTAGGAAATGAGATACTTAAAGCAGTAAAGGAGTTTTGCTATTTGGGGAGCAAAATAACTGATGGTCGAAGTAGAGTGGATATAAAATGTAGACTGGCAATGGCAAGGAAAGCGTTTCTGAAGAAAAAAAATTGTTAACATCGAGTATAGATTTAAGTGTCAGGAAGTCGTTTCTGAAAGTATTTGTATGGAGTGTAGCCATGTATGGAAGTGACACATGGACGATAAATAGTATGAACAAGAAGAGAATAGAAGCTTTCGAAATGTGGTGCTACAGAAGAATGCTGAAGATTAGGTGGGTGGATCACATAACTAATGAGGAGGTATTGAATAGGATTGGGGAGAAGAGAAGTTTGTGGCACAACTTGACTAGCAGAAGGGATCGGTTGGTACGACATGTTCTGAGGCATCAAGGGATCACCAATTTAGTATTAGAGGGCAGCGTGGAGGGTAAAAATGGTAAAGGGAGACCAAGAGACGAAATACACTAAGCAGATTCAGAAGGATGTAGGTTGCAGTTGGTACTGGGAGATGAAGAAGCTTGCACAGCATAGAGCAGCATGGAGAGCTGCATCAAACCAGTCTCAGGACTGAAGACCACAACAACAAGTACAGTGGCAAAGTTGTCACCCCATCTGGGCAAGTAAAGAATGGGCTGGATGGTATGGGTTGGGTGGTTGACAGTCGGAAGGAAGGATAGATTGTGGGGATGTGTTCATGGTATATTAAGAAAAGGTTTTGATTAAAATGGAAAGGGAGAATTTGGCAGTTTGGTTGTTATTGGCGAAGACAACGAATGTGAATGGAAAATAAATGTTATGGTAACAGATTGAGCTGCGCCGCACTACGATATCTACGTTCGCTATATATTTAAAGCATTTTCCGCCATAAAAATTAAAACTCGAAGGTAAATTCAAAAACTATTACATAATGTACGACGAGGGCTTAGATGAATACTCTATATGTATGTCGGGCATCAACAAAAATCCAAGTAGGGCCGGCACTAAGTAACTCTTACCAAGGTGGGCTCTTTTTATTTTTTTTATTTATTTGTTTAACGTAAGTTACAATCCGAAAACTTTGAACAGAGGGTACTAGTGTCACGGGATGTTGATACCTCAGAACAATTATCAAATTTTAATAACATCTAAGTTATTTCTCATACCAAAAATAGTACGAAAACCAATTGTGATCGTACTTGTAGTTAGAGTTGTTCTCTGTTTCTTTGCCTAAACCGTTTAAGCAATGGTATCATTTAGTTCCCTTTCTTGTGAATAACAATAATAAAAAAATGGTTCAAATGGCTCTGAGCACTATGGGACTTTACATCTATGGTGATCAGTCCCCTAGAACTTAGAACTACTTAAACCTAACTAACCTAAGGACATCACACAACACCCAGTCATCACGAGGCAGAGAAAAATCCCTGACACCGCCGGGAATCGAACCCGGGAATCCGGGCGCGGGAAGCGAGAACGCTACCGCACGACCACAAGCTGCGGACAGTGAACAATAATCCGTGTATTTGTAATTCTGTGAAACAAGTTCCTGTCCAACATTTGATGATGTTATTTCTTTGATTAACTCGTGGTAACTTTGGGTAACGATGTTGGCACATGATTGAGGTCCCAGAGCCGGCAAGAGTGGCCGAGCGGTTCTAGGCGCTACAGTCTGGCACCGCGAGACCGCTACGGTCGCAGATTCGAATCCTGCCTCGGGCATGTGTGTGACGTCCTTAGGTTAGTTAGGTTTAAGTAGTTCTAAGTTCTAGGGGACTGATGACCACAGCAGTTCAGTCCCATAGTGCTCAGAGCCATTTGAACCTTTTTTTTTTTTTTTGGGTCCCGGATGGTCAAGGAATGGTTGGGTTGCATGCCATGGGTAGGGAAAGTCATAGTTGGAATGAAGGATAAGCTGGGATGAGTCCATTGCCTGTTAGAGAAAGACGATTGAAAATATTCTTGGAAAGGTCAAGGAATGTTTGGAGATGAACAGAAGGTAGGACGTGTTGACAGAGGTGTGATAAGAGGCCATGGTTCTCAGTGGTGGGGGAGACTACCAGAAGTTGGGAAATAAATTTTACCTTAGGTGCAGGAGAGGCGAGAAGACGACTGTACGAATACTGCGAAACATAGCTTAGTTGTGTAGCGCACCACCAGTGGCAGGCATTTCAGAATCTGGTGGTGTATGCCGTTTGAATTCGCCAAATGCAAGTCAATTGCGACCGTTCTGTGACCATTTCGTATGAATTATCAGGTGAAACCTCCATCAGATAAAATAATACATGGGTGGTACAACACATTTTGTCAGACTGGCTGCTTATGACATTTTCCGAAAAATTATTAAATGAATCTAAGAAAATCGACTCTCTCTAACTTAAAAAAAAAGAATACACGATATTCAGTGCCACACAACAAACAGAGTAATGCCAGCAACTGCTGTAACACGTGAGCAGGGGTCAGTAAATAGGATAGAAAAAGGATATTACTGAGCTTCTCAAAGAGGTAAGTTCAGGTACTTTTTGCTCTTCGTATAACTGCTAATCCTGGAGACAATCGAATTAACATCCTGACATATTTCCACTCTATAATGCCTTACGGAATAATTTTCTGGGGTAACTGATCACTTAGACAGTATTGGTTGAACAAAAGCGAGCAACAAAAATAACGTGTGGTGCTCACCCACCGACCTCTTCGAGTAACTAGGCATTTTAACTGCGCCGTCACTATTCATACATTCGCTAATGAAATTCGTCACTAATAATCCATCACAGTTTGAGAAGACAGTGATGTCCATGCCTACAACACCAGAGGGAAAAATTACCTTTATTACCCATTATTAAAGTTTCTGTGGCTCAGAATAGACATCAATATGCAGCAAAAATAAAAAAATTAAAATAAATTTATAATTTGCCCAGTAACATAAAATGTCTGAAAGGCACAAAGCAAGTTTTAAATCGAACTTAAAATCCTGTCTCCTCGACTACTCCTTCTATTCCTTTGACGTACTCCTACTTAAAAACAGGTAGGGGAATAAAAGGGTAGCTGCGTGAGCACAACTAAAAATAATGTTTTCACTGATGTTAACACTAATCAAGTATTCATATCCTGTAGATTGACTCGGTCCAAATCTTTTCGATGAAAGAATCGTACAAAAGATCTATGAAATTTGTAGCTAACGAACCCCTAACGTACGAAAAACAGAGGCCGGACTAGACCGTCAGTAGAGATAGTGGAGCGTGTGGCGTAATCATTCCTGGGACCCCCAAGGAATGGACGACACGTGAGAGCAAAGAACTGCATATACCGCAGTAAACTGTGTGGTGCATTCTGCACTAAACATCTGCTCATAGAACCAGACCAGCAGCAGCAGCTATTACATGCGCTGTCTACACGAGAAATGAGCTTCGTTCTTTCTGCAGTTACTTGCAGCAGCATTGGATGAAAGACAGTTTTTCACAGAAGTTAATTGCCGATGACGAAGCCACGTTTCATGTGTCTGTGTGTGTTTAGGGCACAGAACAACCACACGAGATTGTGGAACACCTTCGTCGCTTCTTTTGTGCCATGTCCTCTTGATAAGTTTATGGATCATTTTTCTTTGCGGAGAAAACTGAGACTGGATTCGTGTATCTGGATATCCTGCAACAGTGGATATATGCGACAATTACGGCAAGACGGTACAGACTTCATTTTTCAACAAGACGGTGCTTCATCACACTTCCATTCAGATGTTCGTGGTTATCTCAAAGCCTAACAATTACTGCACTGGGTTGGACGTGCTTCCCCTCATGATCTCCTGCATCTCAGTGGTGACCACGGACACCTGTCGGATATCCTTGCGATTTCTTCTAGTAGTAGCCGGTCGCTGTGGCCGAGCGGCACTAGGCGCTTCAATCCTGAACCGCGCTGCTGCTAAGTCGCAGGTTCGAATCCTGCCTCGGGCAATGGTATGTGTGATGCGCTTAGGTTAGTTAGGTTTAAGTATTTCTAAGTCTACGGCACTGATGACCTCAGATGTTAAGTCCCATAGTGCTTAGAGCCATTTGAGCCATCTGGTAGTGTTATGTCAAAGATCGTGTTTTCCTGCCTCCACTACTACTTAATTTGGAAGAGTTGCAAGAAAGGACATTCAGTGCATTCACTGATATCGACAATTACCGGGACGTCTATGGAAAGGGTTTGACCATAGTGTTGACGTTTTTTACATACTGATTTGGTTCAAATGGCTCTGAGCACTATGGGATTTAACTTCTGAGGTCATCAGTCCCCTAGAAGTTAGAACTACTTAAACCTAACTAACCTAGGGACATCACACACATCCATGCCCGAGGCAGGATTCGAACCTGCAACCGTAGCGGTCGCGCGGTTCCAGACTGTAGCGCCTAGAACCGCTCGGCCACACAGGCCGGCGCTACGTACTGAACAACGCCCATTTTGAGCTCCTTAAATTTGAGTTACAAAACTTAGAGAGACGCTCTATCCACTGATGTATGTTCATTTTCTACATGTCTTGTAGTTTTTCCGTAGTCGTCTTCTGAAACCCCAGAGGACTTACGAATAATCGTGTAAATGAGGATATCTCACCAAGTAGATTCAGGCATGTGTTGGATGACATACAGCATACTAACTTGGTATCGATATTGTTTCGTTCAACCCCTGTATTTGGTTATAAATGCGTGGGCCTTGTGCTGAAGCGCCCGTGTGATTGGTGAGTGAGTGGCTTACTGAACGTTGGTGAGCGATCGCGGTGCCCCAGGTCGCTTTTTGCCGCGAGCTGACGCGGCGTGATCTGCCAGCAGGGCCGAGCGGAGCTGGGATGGGCTTTGTTTATCTTGCTCCGCCGTCAGAGGAGCCCCGGTGTTAATTAAAACCGGACAGCGATAGCATCGTCTGGCGAGAAACTGCCCGCCGGTAAACACCGGCGACGGCTATCTGCGCCGGCCGCGCCACGGCGCATGCGCAAGAGAGGTGTCCGGACACCACCCCCTCCCCCCCCCCCCTCCACCCTCCAACCCACCGGAATAACGCAGAAAAGGTCGAAGGACACTGCCGCTTCTTCCAACACAAATGTCTTGTTGTCGTTTTATTCTTACCTAATGAGAGTACTCCACCTGTGATTCATCATTCGTCCTGTCTCTCGTTGTTTTATCACCAACAGAAACTAGTAGGAGATCCAGACCTGCTCATATAGCGTAACGCACAGCGCCCTAACTTGCGAGACAGGGAAGTGAGGCAGACTCCTACTGGACCTGCGCGCCCCATTAAGGGGGGGGGGGGGGGTTGGTGCAGTATTCTGGCCTGCCGCAATGTGGTTTTTTGGCGGTTTCCCACGCTCGTTTAGGCAAATACTGAGCTGTTTCCCAAATTCCACCTCAGGGAATACGATAAACAAAGAGTTGAAACAGGGTAACACACACATCAAAGTTTATTCGACGCACAGACAGACTGAGCACCCGAATTCCCTCCCTTAAGCTACTTCGATGACTGTAGTACCAGGAAGAGTATCTGCTTGGAAAGTTCAATGAAGAAATAAAATTTGCCAAATCCTGAAAAAGCGCCTCTGTACTAGGTAGCACAAATGCTAGGTGAAAGACAGAAGAAGTACATTACAGATACAATTCCATCCATCTGCACAGAAAAAGTGAAGAGCAGCCTGTAATACCTGTAATCTTCTCCACAAAATATCTGTTATTTTAACCATCTTTCCTTGATAAGCCAATACAAAAACAGTGAGCATTAGATAGTACAAACTGGGAGTTGTGTGTGTTAACCACATAGTCCCCGTAAGCTTACTATTAGAGACATGATCTATTGGTCCAATGAATGTTGATTTTTTGTAAAATCTTTACTAATCAAGATAGCATGCAGAAAATTTGATACCTAGTTTCGGCGTTTACCCATCATCATCAGATCTAAACATACACAGCAATATTACAGATAAGAGGACACATTGTCAGTCGGCTGTTAATGATGCAAGACAATGTCAGCTTCGACGTCGCACTTGTCTGGTGACAGCAACACTCAAGAGTTTCCATGATGTGGTCGTACACACACTGCTGCCACCAGACAGTATGGTTATTGTATATGCCACTTTGAGTGCACGACAACAGTGCTTATGTCTACCCCAGGATTTACTCATGCTACAAGTAAGAGTTTACATTCCCTTGCGTTGTTAACAGCCAATTAACAAAGTGTCTTCTTATCTTAGACACTGCTGTGCATCTTTCGATGTGAAGGTGGCGGGGAACAGTCGAAACTAGTTATCACTTTTCCTGTATGCGGTGTTGGCTAATTAAGAGTTTACGAAAAAAAGGGTCGGAGTTCATTGAAATAATAGTTCGCGTCTGTACATTGACAGTGTCATCAAGTGACTATTAAGTCAACTTCACACAACTTTCTGAGAAACCGCTATAAGACGGAAAAATTCTCACCGAGAGTTGACTCCGATGCAAATGCTGGAAGCAGTACTTGAAGAAAGCAAAAGAATAACAAATGAGGAGGAAATCTGCACAGGGTCCTTAGTTGGACTTTCCGAGAAGAAAAATAACAACAATAATGCTTTTACGGTTATCATATGACTCTAACCGGCAATTGAAATAGTATCATTTCAGTCAATGCTATTTGATGGTGCTGTCATATATTTTGTTATACTTTCTTCGTTACAGCTTCACTTTGTACCCCTTATTGTCCCACTGACCCTTAGAGATGCGAAAGCACTTCCCTCCCTCCCCCACCCCCTCAGGGTTGTGATACCGACCAGCTCGACAACTTCTGGAGGACAGCGCGTTTTGCGGTACGGAAATGCGTCACCGGCGCGATAGCGATGGAGAGGCCAGGGGCTCGTGCGAGCGGCCCGCGCCGGCAGTGGGACGCTTTCATTTCCCGGCGCAGCTTTCGTGTCGCAGGAAGCAGATCCGGTCCGGCACAGAGCGAGGGTCACTCCGTCACAATCCACCCGCCCAGACAACGCGCACCTCAGTCGCGCTGCCAAGTGGTCCCGTCGGAAGAGAGCCGCGGAAAGTACTCGCAGACCAGCAGTTTCCCGTCCGGTTGTAGTTGTTGTGGTCTTCAGTCCTGAGACTGGTTTGATGCAGCTCTCCATGCTGCTCTATCCTGTGTAAGCTCCTTCATCTTCCAGTACCTACTGCAGCCTACATCCTTCTGAATCTGCTTAGTGTATTCATCTCTTGGTCTCCCTCTACGATTTTTACCCTCCACGCTGCCCTTCAATGCTAAATTTGTGATCCCTTGATGCCTCAGGACATGTCCTACCAACCGATCCCTTCTTCTAGTCAAGTTGTGCCACAAGCTCCTCTTCTCCCCAATCCTATTCAATACCTCCTCATTAGTTATGTGATGTACCCATCTAATCTTCAGCATTCTTCTGTAGCACCGCATTTCGAAAGCTTCTATTCTCTTCTTGTCCAAACTATTTATTGCCCATGTTTCACTTCCATACATGGCTCCAATCCATACAAATACTTTCGGAAACGACTTCCTGACACTTAAATCTGTACTCGATGTTAACAAATTTCTCTTCTTCAGAAACGCTTTCCTTGCCATTGCCAGTCTACATTTTATATCCTCTCTACTTCGACCATCATCAGTTATTTTGCTCCCCAAATAGCAAAACTCCTTTACTACTTTAAGTGCCTCATTTCCTAATCTAATTCCCTCAGCATCACCCGACTTAATTCGACTTGATGGTTCAGAAAAGCTCCCTCTTATAAGAGTTTGATCATCGCGTACTTAGTGCTTGTACTGAAACTACAGAAAATGGAACGCAAACGAGAGTATAACCACGCTCTCATGGATAATAACTTGAGTATCACAAGTTAAACAACTCCAATGGGAATGTTGTGCGACTAGGGCCTCCCGTCGGGTAGACCGTTCGCCGGGTGCAAGTGTTTCGATTTGACGCCACTTCGGCGGACAACACAACACCCAGTCCCTGAGCGGAGAAAATCTCCGACCCAGCCGGGAATCGAACCCGGGCCCTTAGGATTGACATTCTGTCGCGCTGACCACTCAGCTACCGGGGGTGGACAACAACGCTAATGAAACGCAGTCAGATGAAATCAAGTTGTTCAATTTGAGTAGTGGTTCTGATGTACGCTATGGCGAGAGGTGGGAAAGCGTAATACACGCAGGTACAGTCATTTGGTTGGATTATTATCGGATCTATGAATTTATTTTTTTATGGCGATAAAATCTGCGGCATTGTTTTCCCGAGAACAGCGCCAGTCAGGCTGGCTCTGAGCACTATGGGACTTAACTTCTGAAGTCTTCAATCCCCTAGAACTTAGAACTACTTAAACCTAACCAACTTAAGGACATGACACACATCCATGCCCGAGGCAGGATTCGAACCTGCGACCGTAGCGGTCGCGCGGTTCCATACTGTGGCGCCTAGAACCACTCGACCACCACGGCCGGCAGCGCCAGTCAGTCTGGTATAAATTGTGCGTCCCTTTGGAAGTCAGATCTCGAAGCTGGGGAGATTGAATAAGTCTCTGAGCGTTCTTTCCACCAACCTGTCGTCTTCTAAAGTTGTGTCCCCAGCGCAGAAGACAGCTTGTCGGTCGTGGGATCTTCTCCGGCGGAGGCTGCTGCACTGTCAATTCGAACCTGTGATTGTGCTTTTTGGGGGATGCCACTTGCCCCGTTAGTTTCTGTATCTACAGAGGGCAGGATCTGTAGTACTGACAATGTTCGTAGGCGACACTTCTCATTAATGTATCCTGTTTGGTTATTATTCAAATATTCACACATTTACACTGTCTTTTACAATACTCGGCATAGCTTTCTTAATTGCATGGTAACGTTTCCAGCCAACTTCCAAAATATGATACACATGTCCGGCTATTTGGTACTCACTAGACAGAGTGACTACTACATATTCATATCTTCTTCTTCTTCTTCTTCTTCTTGCGTTGCGGCCTCTGTAGGACCACGGGTAGCCCCTTTGTGGACTGCATTTTCCTCTTCTTCTCCTAGAACGTCTTCATTCTTTCTTTTCTTCTCTCCCGCTCTTCTTCCGAGATCTTCAGTTTGCGTTTCTCGTGTCGGCTCCACTGGTGACACTCTAATCTTTTCCTGTATTCTTCTCTGTCATTGATCTCCGGCATATTGATCGGTGTATATTTGTTCCTCCAATTTTCCTTTCCTTCGACCTTGATCCTCAATTCCAACCAGTCCTTCCGAAGTTCAACAACCCACTTGGTTCCTGTCTTTCCCCTTATCCTCCCTGTTGTTTCCCACACTCTCTTCGTCATTCTGTCCATACTCATCCTAACTACATGTCCAGTAAACCTTGCCCTTTTGATTCTAGTTTCCCCGGATATTGTTCTCATGTTCCGGTACAATTCTTCCCTAGGTACATATTCATATCTATGTAACGCACGATACTGACTTACCTGTCCGGCCCTACAGAACGCTCAAAACAGAGTGAGTAGCGCAGCTGAAGTACTTCGTCTCTCAGGCGCGCCAAAGCGACCCGAAGGTGTCCAAAGCACTTCGGGTGCAACATCGTTACTCGTATGTTTCTCAAAATTAGGAAAATTTAATGAACAAAATCGAAAGACTCGCAGGGTAACCATGAGCGTTTGTCATACTAAAAACTGGGTTAAATAAAATTAAAAGTATATAAATAATTAATAAAATAAGTTAGGCGTTTTGGCGCCTAGCACCCGAACGTGCCGACCAATCAGAAGCAAGTTCAGTACAATTGGCGGACTCTCCCACGGGACTGGGACATACCGTAACATCTGTCGCTTGTGCCTCACTCCACATTTGTACCATATGCTACTTCGCGTGTATCAAGCTGCATCAAGACGAGATTCTAGCAAAATAAAATACTGGTGGCCACAGCCAGGAATATCACACTGATCCCTGTCGCCCACCATGGAGGGCGGAACGCTGTAGGGGTTCGAAAGACATTTTCATTAGGTTTTCATACACTTTTGACATACAATATTTCGTAAGTAATTATTATATGCCTTAACTTGCTGTAACTCGGCTTTATAAATTTTATAAGCCGGCCGCTGTAACCGAGCGGTTCTAGGCGCTTCAGTCCGGAACCGCGCTGCTGCTACGGCCGCAGGTTCGAATCCTGCATCGGGCATGGATGTGTGTTCAAATGGTTCAAATGGCTCTGAGCACTATGGGACTCAACTGCTGAGGTCATTAGTCCCCTAGAACTTAGAACTAGTTAAACCTAACTAACCTAAGGACATCACAAACATCCATGCCCGAGGCAGGATTCGAACCTGCGACCGTAGTGGTCTTGCGGTTCCAGACTGCAGTACCTTTAACCGCACGGCCACTTCTGCCGGCCATAGATGTGTGTGATGTCCTTAGGTTAGTTAGGTTTAAGTAGTTCTAAGTTCTTGGGGACTAATGACCACAGATGTTAAGTCCCATAGTGCTCAGAGCCATTTGAACCATTTTTGAGACCTTGAGAAGGGCGAAGAAGGGAACCGCCTGTGATCTTTTCAAAGCATCCGTCTCACCATTTGCTTTAATCTGATAACAGAAGCTGCAGAAAATAGGTCGGTCAACTGCTGTGCCACCAAGTTCGATTTCGTGACAAGTAAAGAAAAACATCTACAGCCGTCCTTATGATTTTATTTTGTCGTTACCAGTTTCAACGCTTCAGTGCGTCATCTTCAGGCTGTTTTTGATGCGATGCAGGTTGGTATGATCCCCATGCATACCATATCTGTTGCCAGCATTACTGGATGAGCAGATAATGTGTTCGCACTCCAACCATCAACTGCCAACGCACTGAAGCGTTGAAACTGGTAGCGGGAAAAAAAAAATCGTGAGGATGGCTGTAGGTGTTTTTATTTACTTATCACGATAGTAAGCGGCCGTCGTCCCAGAGACCTCCTGCTAGACGGATGGACACACAAAAGTTCGATTTCTGTTTGGCGATTCCAACATTGTGACAACTACGTACCGTCGCTCTGTGTTAGGGCGTATGACGACAACAAGAAACGACTGCAACGTACTCGCTTCAGCACGGAGCAATAGTGTTAATGCCATTGGTTTCGGGGGAAGTGAGGTGATACGTGTTTTGCACGGCGCGGCGCCCGCGTTGTCCACCCCTGCGGCTACCTGGCACACCTGTGGTGGGCCGTGACCCTGGCGGCAGATGCTGCTGGCCCCTGCGCACAACCTGTTGCCACGCACCGCGACCTCCGCTCCAGCGTCTCCAGGACGCGCGGATTTGCCTATGCTCGCTTTCAACCGATTTATTTGTAAAGGTCCTTGTTGATCAAGCAAATTGTACATTTCACAATTACCTGTTCGGCTATTGCCATCTTCAGATCATAAAAATATTCTGATGTAGATATTAACGTCAAAAATCTATGTATCCAGGCACGCCGGCCGATGTCGCCGACCGGTTCTAGGAGCTTCAGTCTGGAACCGCGCTGCTGCTACGGTCGCAGGTTCGAATCCTGCCTCGGGCATGGATGTGTGTGATGTCCTTAGGTTAGTTAGGTTTAAGTTCAAAAATAGCTCTGAGCACTATGGGACTTAACATCTGAGGTCATCAGTCACCTAGAACTCAGAACTACTTAAACCTGACTAACCTAAGGACATTACACACATCCATGCCCAAGGCAGGATTTGAACCTGCGACCGTAGCGGTCTTGCGGTTCCAGACTGACGCGGTTCTAGGCGCTGGAGGAGGTATTGAATAGAATTGGAGAGAAGAGAAATTTGTGGCACAACTTGAGTAGAAGAAGGGATCGGTTGGTAGGACATATTCTGAGGCATCAAGGAATCACCGATTTAGTATGGGAGGGCAGCGTGGAGGGTAAAAATCGTAGAGGGAGACCAAGAGGTGAATACATTAAACAGCTACGGTCGCATGTTCGAATCCTGCCTTGGGCATGGATGTGTGTGATGTCCTTAGGTTAGTTAGGTTTAAGTAGTTCTAAGTTCTAGGGGACTGATGACCACAGATGTTAAGTCCCATAGTGCTCAATGCCATTTGAAGCAATACACTAAACAGATTCAGAAGGATTTAGGTTGCTGTAGATACTGGGAGATGAAGAAGCTTGCACAGGATAGAGTAGCATGGAGAGCTGCATCAAACCAGTCTCTGGACTGAAGACCACAACAATAACAACTTAAAATTAACATAAAACGTGTAAAGAGTAAAAATAGACAGTTACTAGCCTGGCCAAGTAAGTAACACATAGTTGTGTAAAAGTCTGAATAAAAACCTGAAAACTAACATCACATCTATAAGTCGGAACATTTCAGCATGACAAACAATTAAACATAACCGTAAGTGTAAGATAATTAACAAGACAGTGACTTTTAATTAAAATCTCGGTAGTTGATGACTCGCATGTCTGGGAACCTATTCCGTACGCTCGCATCTTTGTTGGCAGTCTTCAGTGGGTCACCGTTTCAGACGCTTTCCGGAAATCTGGGGATATGGAATCTGCCTCTTGCCTTTCATCCATGGCTCGCAGGACATCATGAGTGAAAATTACAAGCCGAGATTTGTACGAGCGATGCTTTTTAAATCCGTGCTGATGTGCGGAAAGAAATTTTTCTTTGTCAAGGAAATTTGTTACATTTGAACTTAGAATATGGTCAACAGTACTGCAGCGAACTGATGTTAAGGATATTAACCTGCAATTTTGCGGATCAGTTATTTTACCCTTGGTATTATACAGGAGTCACCTACCCTTTTTTCCAGTCGCTTGAGACTCTGCTCTGTGCGAGAGATTGTCTATAAATGCAAGCTAAGAATGGGGTACGTGCCGTACTGTCTATAAAACCGAACTAGGATTCCATCCAGACGTCGCGACTTGCTTCTTTTCAACCCTATTAGTTGCTTCTGCACTCCAGTTATGCCTATTACTTTGCCCTCCATACGAAACTCTGTGCGACCGTCAAACGGTCGTATGTCTGTGCGATCCTCCTGTGTGAACGATTTGTGAAACGCTAAATTTAAAGCTTCAGCTTTCCTTTTGCTCTCTTCTGTTGTCACACCAAATTTTTGTGCGCTTGGTGTCCCTTGTGGTTGCGACAGGCGGTCGGCGGAGTGTGTTTTTGTCATCTTTGAGACGTTATATAAGATGATTAGATTCCCTGTCAGCGACACAGTTCTGTGAGAAATGAGTTACGAAGATAGTTGTCACTGCTGTAGTGGATTCAGGGGGGGGGGGGGGGCGTAAGAGGCTCAAGCTCTCCCCTCCCCCGCCCCCGCCCCCTCCCCACCCGAAAGCATCTGAGTCCACCCATGACGAACCTCAAATTAAACTGGACATTATTCTACTGTCTTAGTACTATACTTCCTACAGTACAATTTTCATCACTTGTTACGTAAACCGTTTAAAGTAGGTGTAGTATGTTTTAAAATTTTACATTTCTATATGGAGGTGCTTATGTGAATAGTTTTTAAATAGCGCTTCACCCGTTCGGAACGCAGCTACACACACACACACACACACACACACACACACACCACTGCTAGCGCCACCTGCCCGACCTATACGAGTGTGCGCGCTACTGTACACAAAGAGCATTGTATGGTTTGTCGAATCAGACACAATAGAATGCGCTGTTCAAATGGTTTTCAATTGTAATCAAGGCGTGCTTTTGTTTGTTTTTGCCAGATTAAAAAAAAAGACATCGAAATGTAGACAAGGAAATCTTCGTTCGTCCGTTTTTTTTGTTTTTTTCTTTTTGTTTGTTTAAAAAGGAAGATAGAAGTAGAACTGAGAGAAAATGAACCAGTATTACCTGGAAACAATGTCGGTGACTTGTCATTGTCGACTCAACGTTCAGCAGGTGAATCTTTCTGATTATTTTGTATGTACTTAATGAAATTCGTACAAACACGATTAGTCGAGTTTGTGACTTTTTATTGGGTTGAATTCGTTGTTGATCTTTCGGTCGGTGTGGTGTGGGTGGCTGTGGACTGGACTCTGGATCAGTACTGTGAAGTTATTGATTTTTCCCACTAAATTTGGTGGTTTTGAGTACCTGTCTAGCGTGCAGATTTTGCATCTACTGGCTGGTGTGAAATATGGTGGAGTTTAAAAAGAATAGGTTGGTTTATGGTAAAATTATTTTTTAAAATCACTTGATCCAATCTACATACAGCAAACAGCACTATTTAATTTGTTAAAGTCTATTAGCACTTAAATTTATATCACCTAAACATTTATAATACACGGTATTTTGTCTTCGTTTCCGTGTTGTTTTGTGGCCGTATTTTTATGCGCCCGTTTTGTTTTGCGCTCTAGCATTAATAAATCTGCAATTGCATGTACAATGCATATCTGTAGTGCCAATGGTAGTGTGGTGTTTCTTAAATCAGATGCTGTTGTTTTAGTGCTGAACATACGTAAAGTAAAGGAGCAGTATAGCCAGAAATTTCGTGCAGAATTGCTACGGGATAGTAAATTTGCAGGCTGCCTAGGAAGAATTCATGGCGATGACAAAAGAGCATATTGTAAATTTTGCCGTAATGTTTTGTTAGCGTGTTCTGCGCAATAATAAGCCGCAGTGACGTAAAAAAACACAGGGCAGCGGCAGCACCATTGTCAACAAACAAAAATAGCTTTCCAAACCGTGAAAGAGTATTCAGAAGTGAATCGAGCTGAGGGTTCCCTTGCATTCTTTGTTTTCACCCATTGTCCGATCATCTCATATCATCACTTAACTGATTTGTGCAAGAGTACATTCACAGACAGTAAAATTACAAGAAAACTTAAAATACGTAGAACAAAATGTAGTGCAGCTATAAAACATGTAATAAGGCGGTATTCTGTGGAAAATTCAGAGCTATCTCTGGCAGTCGGGTCAAGCTTGCCCACAACCTGTCGAAGTTATTGAAGAATTCGCAAAGCGTTAACCGAGGAGACTCGCTATGCGGTAAATGAGCAAAATGAAATTATGTGTGCTTTTTAGAATATTAATGTTTACCTCCAGAAAGCCTACGCTCAATTGGGTCAAGCCCCTCCCAAAACAAAATCCTGGATCCGCCACTGTGTCACTGTCATCTGTAATGGTCGTTAGACCGAATGTTGTGGCTTAGTATACCTACCTTAAACACAGCTGTGGTGGTTTTTATTAACATTGGTCTTCTGAGCCTTGCTTACATCTGGATATCGGGCTGTATTTCCTATCATACTGTCTTCGAGTGCTGAATGCAACACTTTTCCGGCCGTTGTGACCGAGCGGTTCTAGGCGCTTCAGTCCGGAACCGCGCAGCTGCTACGGTCGCGGGTTCGAATCCTGCCTCGGGCATGGATGTGTTTGCTGTCCTTAGGTTAGTTAGGTTTAAATAGTTATAAGTCTAGGGGACTAATGACTTCAGCAGTTGAGTCCCATAGTGATCAGAGCCATTTGAACCATTTGCAACACCTTACTGCGGACTGTTAGTCGTGAGCAAACAGCGAACTCGCAGCCGCACGGTGTATTCAGGAAGTATTAAGACCAATGGTCTTAATATGTCGGTGGACAACATGTATACCTGATACGCTCTGTTGGTAAGCCCCTCGAAAGCTACTTCCGAAATGTAACACTAATGAATGTCCTTACAATAAGTGGTTGCATCGTACACTTATGGCTTGCTTAATACAACTAGCAATCGAAAATTAAAATATATTACCGCTTAAGCTCTGTCTGCTGAAAACACTGTTTCGGCTCGACAACTTCCTTTGCAGTTTTTCCGCAGATGAAAATGAAAGTAGACTTGATTTTCTTAGCTATTTCAAAATGGTTCTAAGCACTAACTTAACATTTGAGGTCATCAATCCCCTAGACTTAGAACTACTTAAATCTAACTACCCTAAGGACATCACACACATCCATGCCCGAGGCAGGATTCGAACCTGCGACCGTAGCAGCAGCGCAGTTCCGGACTGAAGCGTCGAGAACCGCTCGGTCACAACGGCCGGCTCGTAGCTAGTAAAGCCGATGAATGGATATACTTCGTCTATTCCCTTGCTCTGTGACCATACTAGTATTGAAACGATGATGACATATACAGGCCAGAATACTGAATTGGTATTTTTTCACTGCAGAACATCATACGATGATTAACTTCCCAGTCCTCACACCAATGCCGAAATGATTCACCTAGAGATACTTTTGCGCAGTTTTGAAAACAAAAAGCCCACATAGAACCGCTGTTCAGGAGAAAGGCAAATGTACCTGATGAGGTATTTATACGATTATGTATAGACTACGCGGAACAACTTGCTCCTCTTTTAGCAAACAGGTCGTTGCGGTAATGAATAGTTTGAAGCGACTGGAAAATGGAAGAAGAAAAAAAAATGGGTCAAATGGCTCTGAGCACTATGGGACTTAACTTCTGAAATCATCAGTCCCCTAGAACTTAGAACTACTTAAACCTAACTAACCTAAGTACATCACACACATCCATGCCCGAGGCAGGATCCGAACCTGCGACCGTAGCGGTCGCGCGGTTTCAGACTGTAGCGCCTAGAACCGCTCGTCCACTCTGGCCGGCTGGAAGAAGAAAAACGTGCTCCAGAGCTTCTATACATTTGAAGAAATTCATGTTACTGCCGTAAACATTATTCACAAAAAAGCAGGTTATGGTGTTAACATGCATTTCTTTCTAAGAAAGATTGTCGGAGAGTTGCGCTTAACTATAGTCCCGTATCATTTACATCGGTCTTTTGTATGTTATGGAACACTTTATATGCTAATGTACACTTGTATTCAGAAAAGAAACAGAATACCTTGAACAACTACAGACAGAACATTCATATTCAGAGGACATGTACATTAGTATGTTCTGCTGAAATGATTAGCATTGGACCATGTCGGCCGTTGGGCTCGAGGTCAACATCGACATCGCTGGCCGAAGTGGCCGTGCGGCTAAAGGCGCTGCAGTCTGGAACCGCAAGTCCGCTACGGTCGCAGGTTCGAATCCTGCCTCGGGCATGGATGTTTGTGATGTCCTTAGGTTAGTTAGGTTTAACTAGTTCTAAGTTCTAGGGGACTAATGACCTCAGCAGTTGAGTCCCATAGTGCTCAGAGCCATTTTGAACCAACATCGACATCGCGTGGCAACACCACCTACCGGTAAAATCTGCCAGCGGTTCTCGTCGTCGCCATAAACGGAAGGTAATGGCTCAGTATGACTTGAGCAGAGGTGCAGGAGGCCTCGCAGACGTATGTGCGAGCCTTACCGTCAAATCAGTGCCATGAGAGAATGTGGTTTCCATCCGGGAAGTTACTGCTCGTTTGGGACGAAGTGTTTCGGCAGTGCAACAGGTGTACGGTATGCAGAATGGTTCACGGAAAGCCGTAGAACACGACGAGACCGGTCAGATCGCACCACCCAGGGCATTCCCTGAGAAGATTCACAGCTCATCCGAATGGCATTGTAGGACAGATTGCGTCCTCCTCGGCTCTGCGTAACACTGGAACGGTGTAACACATCGTACCCTATCAGGAGTGACAGGCCGTCGCCGTTAATTACGGCCTGGGTTACGTGAGTGTCGTCCACTTCTCCGCCTACCATTGACGAATATGCAGAAACATGCTAGACGGCAATTGTATATGGAACGACGTCACTGTGAACAGTGTTTTCAAACGAATCCAAGTTCTGTTTGTTTGAAAATGATAGTCGCATTTTGGTTCGCCACAGACGGGGGGAGCGGCATCACAGGTACAGTATTCGCACATCACATATAGCGCCCGCTCGAAGGCCTTATCGTGTGGGGTGCTATGGGGTATAATGACAAATCACAGTTGGTGCGGGTCCAGGGCACTGTGGTTCGTATGCACAGACAGACTGGGCATACGAATTCCCTTCCTTAGGCTACTTTGATGGCTGTTGTATCAGGAAAAGCATCTGGCTTCAAAGTTCAGCGACGAAATAAAATTTGTCGCAGGTTCAATCCTGCCTCGGGCATGGATGTTTGTGATGTCCTTAGGTTAGTTAGGTTTAACTAGTTCTAAGTTCTAGGGGACTAATGACCTCAGAAGTTGAGTCCCATAGTGCTCAGAGCCATTTTTGAAATAAAATTTGCCAAATCCTGAAAAAGCGCAACTGTACTAGATAGCACAAACACTAGGCAAACAACAGAAGTAGTACATTACAGATACAATTCCATCCATCTGCATAAAAAAGTGAGGATCATTCTGTAATACCTGTAACCTTCTCCACGATAAAATGTGCTATTTCAAGTAATCTTTGTGGCCATGTTTCCTCGATAAGCCGAGACAAAAGCAGCGAGTGTAAGAAAGTACTAACTGGGAGTTGTGTCTGTTAATCGCATAATTCCCATAAACTTAATGTTAGAGACAAGATCTATTATTCCAATGAATGTTGATTTTTTTGTAAAATCTTTGTTAACGAATATCGCATGCGGCAAATTTGATAACTAGTTTCGGCCATTACCCATCATCTTAAGATCTAAACATACGCAGCAGTGTTAAAGATAAGAGAACACATTGTCAGTCGGCTGTTAATGAACCAAGAGAATGTGAGCTTCGACGTCGCACTTGTCTGGTGACAGCAACACTCAAAGTTTCCATGAGGTGGTCGTACAAATTGGTTCAAATGGCTCTGAGCACTATGGGACTTAACTTCTGAGGTCATCAGTCCCCTAGAACTTAGAACTACTTAAACCTAACTAACCTAAGGACATCACTCACATCCATGCCCGAGGCAGGATTCGAACCTGCGACCGTAGCTGTCGCGCGGTTCCAGACTGTAGCGCCTAGAACCGCTCGGCCATCCCGGCCGGCCCAGGGCACTGTGACCAGGGTACCTACGTGTGATCCGTAGCCATACCCTTTCTGCACACCACCCCAGACACCATTTTTCAGCAAGACAATTCACGAGCTCATGTTGCTGCACGAACACCTGCCTTCTTGGTGACACAGGATGTCAAATGTGTGTGTGTGTGTGTGTGTGTGTGTGTGTGTGTGTGTGTGTATTCCTAAGGGACCAAACGGCTGAGCTCATCGGTCCGTAGTCTTACACGTTACTTAAACTAACTTATGCCAAGAGAAACACACACACACCCATGCCCGAGGGCGGACTCGAAACTCCGGCGGGAGGGGCCGCGCAATGCGTCACATGGCGCCTCAAACCGCACGGCACAGGATGTCAACCATCTGGTCGCGCAGCGCTTTGCCTAAATGCCAACGACCACAGATAAACTTTGGAATCAGATGAATGCAGCGTGGATGGCTACCACAAGACGCCATTCGCCCCTTCTACGCGTCGATGCCATCACTCATGGAACAATTTATCAGGGGCTATGGCGGACACTGTGCCTACTAGGCAACAGGACACATGCTGAACCGAGGTGGCTGAAATGCTAATCATTTCTGTAGAACATACTAACGTAAATGCCCTGTGAATAGGGGCGTCCTATCTCTAGTCGTTCTAGGCCTTCTGTTTTTTCTTACCGTGAATATACGGGGTGTTCAAAATGTCTCTCCGCAGTGCCGTACGTTTGCTAGCCGCGCGTGCCGTATGCCGCAGTGAATATATCGAAATGAAACTCAGTGAAATACACGTTATTAATTTATTGAATAGTCATTTTTACTTACAAATTTTCACATTAAATGTTGAAAGTGTTCCCCCTGTTGTTGAAATCACAATTCAGTTCGTCTAATCATGTTTCCTAACACAAGCTGTAACATTTCTTCTGTAACAGAACCAGTGAAAGTGGATATTGCAGTTTTCAGTTCATCGATGGATTTTGAACGGTTTTTATAGACAGTTGCTTTCGCTGCACCCCAGAAGAAAAAGTCAGGTGGTGTTGGGTCAGGCGATCGTGGAGGCCAAACTCCCTGTGAAATTATGGGATCACCAAAAACGTCAGCAAGCAGTGACACTGAAACGCGAGCTGTATGCGCAGTTGCACTATCTTGTTCAAAATTACCGTTCAGTATTTCACTTAACACAAGTTCTGTACAAAATATCGCTGCAGTACCGTTGTGCTTTTATTGTTTCGTTGAAAAATATGGGACCCACAATCCGACGTCTAGAAATTGCAATCCAAACTCCTATTTTTACAGAATGAAGTGGTTCCTCATGAATAAACAATGGATTTGCATTATTCCACATACGAGAATTTTGCGAGTTCATGTACCCGTATGAATGACACCACGCCTCATCGGTGAAAAACGTTTCATTAAGAATATCCGTCCCATTTTGTTGAACGAAGTTTTTGAACCATTGATTATAATGCAGTCTCGTGCCATGATCAGTATTTTTCAGCTCTTGCACGACTGTCATTTTGTATGGGAAAACTTCTAATTTTTTCCTTACAGCTGTGTGAGCCGTTCCGACATTAACATCGATTTTCTGGGCGAGTTTTCTTACTGACTTGTTCGGACTCATGGACATTTTATAGGAAATATCGAGCAGTTTATCCTCAGACAAAACGGTAGGACGACCATTTCTCGGTGCATCTGTCACTGAACCCGTACTTCTAAATTTGTTAATCACATCTCGCGCAGTATCTCGATGTGGGTGTGTTGTCTCCGGGAGAACTGAACTAAACGTTTGACTACTGAAACTGTGTAATTTCCGCCAACTTTCAACACTTGTTCGACTAAAAACACACGTTCTTCAATGGTTAGCATTTTAACAGTGACGAAAACGAAACAAACGAACAAAGGAACTAAACTTAAACGTTCACAACACGTAAGGACACACACCAATGATACTACTGACGCTGGCTGAGATAAACGTAACAGTGGAATGATGGGAGAGTCCACTTAAGGGAAGTAACCCAAGCAGGCGAACAATCATACGGCACGCGCGGCTAACAATCATACCGCACTGCGGAGAGACTTTTTGAACACACCTTTTTGGAGGCCAAAAATCTAATCTGTGGAAAACAACGATCTTGTGAAATTCGAGAGGATTTTTCCACGGGATTCAGAAAACAAATAGACAGCGGTGCCCAAGTTAACGCTGCGCTGTTTGACTTTCTGGAGGCGTTCGATATATTTCTGCCTTACATCGCAATGCATATCAGTGTTATTGTTTTAAAACCAGTCTCAGAATGGGGAAACTGTCTGAGCCCTGAAAGCTGGTAGTGTTTTATGTTTATTTTGTATAAGAAACTGACTTTATCAGCGATCTGAGAGCGTCGCTTTTTCAACTGGAAATGGTCTCACTTAGAGACATAGTTTACACCCGCTGGTTGTGACGAATAGAATACGCTTACCATCTAAAGCTCTTTGACTGAAAGGAGCGGCAGCTATTCATTCAAGTTGGCTTCTTTCCATACTGTGCCACGGGTCGCAGTTAATCCCCTGGCTTCTTCTCCTGTCGCATTCCAAACTCCGAGTCAAGTGAGTGATCCCATTATAACGAAGTACCCTTGTAGCAAGAGGGTTAAGTTCAGCCGCCCTTTGCACCGAGCGAGGTGGCGCAGTGGTTAGACACTGGACTCGCATTCGGGAGGACGACGGTTCAATCCCGCGTCCGGCCATCCTGATTTAGGTTTTCCGTGATTTCCCTAAATCACTCCAGGCAAATGCCGGGATGGTTCCTTTGAAAGGGCACGGCCGACTTCCTTCCCTAATCCGATGAGACCGATGACCACGCTGTCTGGTCTCCTTCCCCAAACCAACCAACCAATCAGCCGCCCTTTGACTTGACAGGTGTGGGAGTTCTGTGTTATACAAGGTCACTCCACGGTTTTTTTCCCCTTGCCAGTGGGGAGGTGGATAGACAGGTATGCTTGTGAAAGGAGATGTCTCTATTTTCTCTGTTTGCTTTTCATAGCTTCCTGACGACATTACTGTCACTACATCGTGAAGAAATACTGTAAATACGGGAATGACAGTTCTGATGAATGGCAGGAGATATTACGGAAACGTTCACTTCTCGAGTGTTGATGTTGCAGCAATGTTATTCGCAGTTGGTGAAAGGGAGGTGATTGGAAGAAACTTGTAACGCAATTTCGTCAGCACCTCGTGAAGTGTCGATGCGTTGCTAAGAAGTACTTGTGGTTGAACATACATGGTGGTGACATGACAGTAGTATGTACTACATCGTTGTGGGAGATGCATCGTCCGTTACGTTGTTTATAGAATAACACTAAGAACTGCTGGAAATATAAATCGATTGAGTGCACTATCTGATCAAACGTATTCGGACACCTGAAAGTGGACATTAATACGGAGTGTGTCCACCCTTCGCCTTTTACGGTGAGCTTTAATGGAGCCACTTTCAGTAAGGTTTCTTTGTCTCTGTGGGGCAGTGGCACCCTATCCTTCCTGAAGAGAAGGAAGGACGTTGTGGTCTAGAGCGAAGTCGACGTTCTAACTCGTTCCAAAGGTGCTCATTGGTTTCAGCTCGGGGCTCAGAGCAGGCCAGTTCATTTCAGGGACGTTTTTGTCCACAGCCCATCGCCTCACAAATGCTGCTTCATGACAGGGTGCATTGCGACGCTAAAGCAGCCATCATTTACGAAATGTTCCTCTATCGTGTGCAGTACACAATACTGCAAAGCCATTCTGCATGTGGATGTTAAAAATATTATATACAGCAATAAATAATTAAAAAATTTTCTCGGGCTTCCAGCCGCGTCAGGTGGTTAAAAAATCCCACGAGCTTTGGACCGAGCTCTCCTCAGTCATAGTCAAGTGGTAAGAATGACTGCTGCGTCGCCGTGGCCGCGTCATTATATAGCCGCACTGCTGGCTGTGACGTCACTAGTGCTCTCTTCCTCGCCATGTATGGTAATGTTTTCATCCCGCGTCCGTCGCCCTCGTTTCTACCTCGCGATGGCCGGGTCCCAGGCTGTGGTGAGCTGCAAGCCGCCGTCCTTGTTGATGGTGTTTACAGAGGTTTTTATTTCAATAGCTTCTTTTTGACGCTATCCCTAAATCCCTTCGTTCTCATAACGACAGATGTTTCGTCGAATAGAACTCGGTGTCCATTTTCTAAGGTGTGTTCTGCCGAGGCTGATTTTTCCGGATAGCGTAGGCGTAAGCAGCTCTCGTGTTCCGTCCGGCGTTGCTCCACAGTGTGTACTGTTTGGCCGACGTAGTAACAGCCACACTGTCATGGTATCTTGTGCACTTAAGGCGTTCTAAGCCCTAGATCGTCCGTCACAGGCCTCATGAGCTGTCGAAGTTTTGCTGGGGCCTGAACACCGATGAAATATTATACCATCTGGCCCATTGGTCGTGAAAAGCTGGGAGAGTTCTTAGAACACCTGAACAGCATTCACGGCCACATCAAGTTTACGATGGAAGTCGAGACAGATGGTGCATTGCCCATCCTTGACGTCCTCGTTCGAATCCTGCCTCGGGCATGGATGTGTGTGATGTCCGTAGGTTAGTTAGGTTTAAGTAGTTTTAAGTTCTAGGGGACTGATGACCTTAGAAGTTAAGTCCCATAGTGCTCAGAGCCATTTCAACCATCCTCGTTCGACGGAAAACCAATGGGTACCTCAGCCACATTGTCTACAGGAAACCGACACACACAGATCGGTATCTGCGCGGTCTCAGCCACCACCATCCAGCACAAAAACGTGGCGTTCTGAATACCTCGTCCATCGTGCTACAGTCGTCTCAGACGTTGAAAGTCTGCCACTAGAACAGAGCAACCTCCGAAAAGTCTTCCGGGAAAACGGGTACAGCCACGGACAGGTGTCACAGGCTATATCTGGCGTGACACACAATAAACAGACCAACAGAGAAGAGAACACCACCGAAGAAGAAAGCAAGAAACTTCTGTTTTTGCCTTTCTGTGGTGCTGTGTCGGGAAAGATTAGCCGGCTCCTAAAGAGATATATCATTTCATCGGTGTTCAGCCTCCCAGCAAAAATTGGACAGCTCATGAGGCCTGTGAAGGACGATCTAGGGCTTAGAACGCCTTAAGTGCACAAGATACCATGACAGTGTGGCTGTTACTACGTCGGCCAAACAGTACACACTGTGGAGCAACGCCGGACGGAACACGAGAGCTGCTTACGCCTACGCTATCCGGAAAAATCAGCCTCGGCAGAACACACCTTAGAAAATGGACACCGAGTTCTATTCGACGAAACATCTGTCGTTATGAGAACGAAGGGATTTAGGGATAGCGTCAAAAAGAAGCTATTGAAATAAAAACCTCTGTAAACACCATCAACAAGGACGGCGGCTTGCAGCTCACCACAGCCTGGGACCCGGCCATCGCGAGGTAGAAACGAGGGCGACGGACGCGGGATGAAAACATTACCATATACGGCGAGGAAGAGAGCACTGGTGACGTCACAGCCAGTAGTGCGGCTATATAACGACGCGGTCACGGCGACACAGCAGTCATTCTTACCACTTGACAATGACTGAGGAGAGCTCGGTCGAAAGCTCGTGGGATTTTAACCACCTGACGCGGCTGGAAGCCCGAGAAAATTTTATTAATTCATATCGCCGCGAAACCACGCATTCATACATCAATAAATAATATTTTTAACAGCCAAGTGCGGAATTACTTCATTTAAAAAATACGCTATGGCTGTGGGCCCGCCCTAATCAAAACTCTGGCTGCAAAATGTCTTCGTATTCTTCCGTATTTAGCTTTTTCTTAAATGCAATAACGGACCACAGCCTAACCAAGAAATATACACTCATGTCGTAACACTTCGTTGCTGGCACTACACATGATGGCAGGTTCAGATGGCTCTGAGCACTATGGAACGTAACTTCTGAGGTCATCAGTCCCCTAGAACTTAAAACTACTTAAACCTAAGGACTTCACACACACCCATGCCCGAGGCAGGATTCGAACCTGCGACCGTAGCCGTCGCGCGGTTCCAGACTGTAGCACCTAGAACCGCTCGGCCACTCATGCCTGCTTCAAATGGTTCAAATGGCTCTGAGCACTATGCGACTTAACTTCTGAGGTCATCAGTCGCCTAGAACTTAGAACTAATTAAACGTAACTAACCTAAGGATATCACACACATCCATGCCCGAGGCAGGATTCGAACCTGAGACCGTAGTGGTCGCTCGGCTCCAGTCTGTAGCGCCTAGAACCGAACGGCCACTCCGGCCGGCTGATGGCAGGTAACGCTCTGTAGGTATTAATCAAAGACAAACCCTACCATCGGTTTGCCACAGAGTACAGCGTGATTCATCATTCCATATCACTCATTTGCAAACATCATTGTCCAGCGGAGTCGCTCTTTACTCCACACCAAGCGTCGGTTGACTCTGACAGCTGAAATGAGGAACTGCGCAAACCTTGTACCCCATTCTTTTTAACTCCCTGAGCTAGTTGTCACTGTGCTCCTGGCCAGTGATTGCTTTCGCTGGCTTCATGCAATTCTTTACCGTCAGTCTCCGCAACGTTCGACGGTCTCTGTCCGTCTGTACATAGGGTGTGTCCAGTCTTGGTTTATCTGTTGCTATTCCTTCGCGTTTCTACTTCACAGTCACGTCGCCAACAGTCGACTTGAGCAGCTTTATAAGGGATGAAACGTCCATTAAGGATTTGTTACTCACTAGACATCCAGTGACTAGGCCACATTCCACGTCACTGAACTCTCCCGACCGACCTATTGTGCTGTTACTTCTCATCTATTGACAACACAGTACTCTACCTCTGCCTCCCTTTGTCTGTCCACCTCTTCCTCCCACCTCTATCGGTCTTTCTCTCCTCCCTACTCTGCTTCTTTGTCTCCTTCACCCTGTCTCTTTGTCCATTTCTTCCAGCTCCTCTCTCTGATCATATCTTTCTCCCCCCCTCCCTCTGACCATACCCTCCTCCACCTCTGACTTTCCATCTCTGCCTCCTCTTCCACTTGCCCACCACCCCCTAAACCATCCACCTGCCTCTCCCCCTTCTCCCCTCTCTAACCATTTCCTCCTCCCTCTCATTCTGTCCGTACCCTCCTGCATCCATCTCAACATGTCCCCAGCCATTCTCATCAGCATATGCAGCCCCACCAGTACAGTTAAATAAAGCAGGCAGATATTACACCTTTAACACATCTGTCACACAGGTCAGGCCAGACATCATTTACATGCTCTGAAATACAGGCCACCAGAAGGTCAGTCGATAAAGCACACCTCACTAACCTAACACGACATGCCTGTTATGTAGGGCAGCTTACATGTCAAGGTCCAGAAAACTGTTTCTTGTCCCTGACAAGTAGGCTGCCCTGCAAAGCAGGTTGACTTGGCAGGCTAGTATTGTTCCCATATAACAAGCCTTTTGCGCAGGGCAGCCCATTACCATGTGCAGGGCAGCCTATATGCCAGGGCTGGAAAAAACACTTTTTTCTATTATCTCTGCTCCTGTTGGAGCTAGGAAATTGCAAGGCCCGCTGTTTCTGTGACAAATTTAGCTGAAATAGATCCAGGATTTTGGGAGAAGATTTCAAATACACACATGCGCATGTTCAGTGTGCTTTATATATACGAGGGGCGTTTGAAATGTCCGTGCAAAAATAAAAACTAATTACGTGTTCGGGTTAAACCCTTTTTATTTTTCTATATAGTCTCCTTTTAGACTTATACACTTCATCCAATGCTGTTCTAATTTGTTGATCCCTTCCGAATAATAGGAATTGTCCAAGTCTTCAAAACAGCTATTAGTTGCTGCAATCACCTCCTCGTTTGAATAAAATCTTTATCCCGCCAGACATTTCTTCAAATTGGGGAACAAATAGTAGTCCGAGGGAGCCAAGTCTGGAGAATAGGGGGGATGTAAAACGAGCTGGAATCCTATTTCCATTAATTTTGTGACCACAATTGCTGAGGTGTGTGCTGGTGCCTTGTTGTGGTGACTTTTTTGCGGTCCAATCGCCGGCGTTTTTCTTGCAGCTCGGTTTTCAAACGGCCCAATAACGATGAATAATACGCACCTGTATTAGTTTTACTCTTTTCCAGATAGTCGATGAGGATTATCCCTTGCGAATCCCAAAAGACAGCCGCCATAACCTTTCCGGCCGAAGGAATGGTCTTTGCCTTTTTTGGTGCAGATTCTCCCTTGGTAACCCATTGTTTAGATTGTTGTTCGGTCTCAGGAGTATAGTAATGTATCCACAGTGACGGAACGACGCTTAAAGTGCTGCGGATTTTTCCTGAACAGCTGCAAACAATCCTTGCAATACTTCGCGCGATTCCGTTTTTGGTCAAGCGTGAGCAATCGTGGAACCCATCTTGCGGATAACTTTATGTCCAAATGTTGATGCAAAATATTATGTACCCGTTCATTCGAGATGCCCACAGCACTAGGAATCTCACGCACCTTTACTCTTCTGTCATCCATCACCATATCATGGGTTTTATCAATGATTTCTGGAGTCATAACCTCGACAGAGCGTGCACAACGTTCAGCATCGCTTGTTCCCATATGGCCACTCCGAAAATGTTGAAACCACATATGAACTGTTCTAATCGAAGGTGCAGAGTCACCGTAATGTATATCAAGCTTCTCTTTAGTCTCTTGAGGCGTTTTGCCTTTAATAAAGTAATGTTTAATCACCACACGAAATTCTTTTTCCTCCATTTTTTGACATTCACTCGACTTCCTAGTTCGCACGAATGCAAAACGCAAAGATATTGACCAATATGGCTATTAACTAAACATGACCTCGATACGCGCCGGTGGTTCCATCTCTCGGACTTTGCACGAACTTTTCAAACGCCTCTCGTACAACAAATAACATACGCATATACACTATGCTTTATATATACAACAGATAACAGATGTAGGGTTCGTCGCACAACATGAAACCTTACAGTACCCGTAGCAACGACACCACTATGAACTGGAAGAGTAGTTTTCTGCTACTTGTGCTTGACAAACGGTCAAAATGTATGTTTCATAAGCTGCTTGAATCGAATCAGGTAAAGTCTCCTAGGTAGAGCTCAACTGTATCGTTGCACTTGGGGTTGAACAGAGTCAGTCCGAAAGCGGACAGTGACCTGCTGGCAGCCCAAAGGCTTTGGAACGATCTCGCCACTTGTGAATTCTGGCGGCATTCTGGCATCGCGGCACGCAGGTGTAAGGAGGCTACCGCGGTGGGGGCGGGCAGCAGTGTTAGTGACCTCTGCAGGGGCGGCGTTGGGACGCGCCCGAAAGACACCACACACACGTACACAGCTGCGCGACGTCCTCGGCAACAGAATGGCGTCCTCACGCGACCCGACTGCCGAGAGGGGCAGCTGCGGCGCGACACACGTGTGTGTGACACGTGTCCCTACACTTGTTACCACACCAGCACGCTAAGCGAAGACAAATCACTGCAGATGAAGTAGACGTAGATCACGGAATGAATATCTTTCTTTTTATGTGTACTTGAGTTGTAAGACAAGTGCTGTAACTGGAAATCCTCTGCCAAATTGTGTGCCCATTTGACCCTCTGCAAGATCTGAGATTTTACTGAAACATTCCTTTTTTTTTCAGGCTACTGACTGGTTTGATGCGGCCCGCCACGAATTCCTTTCCTGTGCTAACCTCTTCATCTCAGAGGTAGCACTTGCAACCTACGTCCTCCATTATTTGCTTGACGTATTCCAATCTCTGTCTTCCTGTACAGTTTTTGCCCTCTACAGCTCCCTCTAGTACCATGGAAGTCATTCCCTCATGTCTTAGCAGATGTCCTATCATCCTGTCCCTTCTCCTTATCAGTGTTTTCCACATATTCCTTTCCTCTCCGATTCTGCGTAGAACCTCCTCATTCCTTACCTTATCAGTCCACCTAATTTTCAACATTCGTCTATAGCACCACATTTCAAATGCTTCGATTCTCTTCTGTTCCGGTTTTCCCACAGTCCATGTTTCACTACCATACAATTCTGTACTCCAGACGTACATCCTCAGAAATTTCTTCCTCAAATTAAGACCGGTATTTGATATTAGTAGACTTCTCTTGGCCAGAAATGCCTTTTTTGCCATAGCGAGTCTGCTTTTGATGTCCTCCTTGCTCCGTCCGTCATTGGTTATTTTACTGCCTAGGTAGCAGAATTCCTTAACTTCATTGACTTCGTGACCATCAATCCTGATGTTAAGTTTCTCGCTGTTCTCATTTCTACTACTTCTCATTACCTTCGTCTTTCTCCGATTTACTCTCAAACCATACTGTGTACTCATTAGACTGTTCATTCCGTTCAGCAGATCATTTAATTCTTCTTCACTTTCACTCAGGATAGCAATGTCATCAGCGAATCGTATCATTGATATCCTTTCACCTTGTATTTTAATTCCACTCCTGAACCTTTCTTTTATTTCCATCATTGTTTCCTCGATGTACAGATTGAAGAGTAGGGGCGAAAGGCTACAACCTTGTCTTACACCCTTCTTAATACGAGCACTTCGTTCTTGATCGTCCTCTCTTCAATAAGTAGAGGCTGGTCTATCTTAAGACATGAGGAATGAAGAGAACTAGCGATAAAAAAAAATAGATCATCATTGATCTAGGGTAACACAGCGGTGTAAAGCCAGTCCAGTGTTTGAGAATATACATTTTGCAAGAGGTGTTACAGTGCGATTCAGCTCGAAGGAGCTCTCCATCCGAGTCTATCATGCGGAAGTCCCTGCATAACACCAGCTACAGCCGGCCGGTGTGACCGAGCGGTTCTAGGCTCTTTAAGTCTGGAACCGCGCGACCGCTACGGTCGCAGGTTCCAATCCTGCGTCGGGCATGGATGTGTGTGATGTCCTTAGGTTACTTAGGTCTAAGTAGTTCTTAAAGTTCTAGGGGACTGATGACCTCAGATGTTAAGTCCCATAGTGCTCAGAGCCATTTGAACTATTTAAACACCAGCTACATGCATACACTTTAATCTGTTTTTTGTAATCAAACCTTGGATTCCCACTTCAGATTTTACTATCTGCACCTCCTTTCTGTTTTCCAAATAATTGATGTCTTGTTGCTCTATCTGTTCCTTATAAATCAAACTATGCCGTACATTTCTTTTCTCCCCGAATCAGTTCAGTACCTCTACATAAGTTATCCGCTCTACCCACCTAATCTTCAGCCTTGTTCTGTAACACCACATTGCAGAAACTTCATTTTCTAGTTTTAAGCGTCCATGTTTCACTTCGATGTCAGATTACAGACAAACGATTTCAGAAAAGACTCCGTTGCAATTTTTTCTTTTTCAGAAAATATTCTGTTTGCTTCTAACATTGTCAGTTATTTTGCTACTCAGGTAGCCCAACTCTTCTGCTAATTTTAGGTCTCATTAGTCATCTAACATCTTCGGGATCATCTGATTTAACTGGACTACGTTATGCAGGATGTAACAAATGGCTCTGAGTACTATGCGACTTAACTTCTGAGGTCATCAGTCGCCTAGAACTTAGAACTAATTAAACCTAACTAACCTGAGGACATCACACACATCCATGCCCGAGGCAGGATTCGAACCTGCGATCGGAGTGGTCGCTCGGCTCCAGACTGTAGCGCCTAGAACCGCACGGCCACTCCGGCCGGCTGTAATTAAAAAGGTACGGCCATACTCTCAGGAAATGTTCCTCACACATAGAGGCAGAAAATATATCATATGGACATGGATCTGGAAATGCTTTATTTCTATGTTATAGTTCATTTTCTACTTCTCTTCATAGTCGGATTAATCATGAGAAACACATAGAAACGTTTACCAGCATTGCATGAAACGGTTTCTTACATGGAATATTCAAAATACGCTCTTTGTTTTGTTTGGTTAGAACGTACAGTAAGCTGCTATTTGGAGGTTCACCGGCAGTGTTTGTTGTTCCAATTGAACGAAGGTAATGTTGACATTGACTCACTTCATTACTTGTGTTGACACGCCACTAACTTCGTTGCTTGTGTTGACATACGTAGCCCTGAATCAAATTCCGTGACACATGGATGAGCAGAGTTAGATCAATTTCCTGGGCTCCACACTTTCCGGTCCTAGCTTTTATTTGCGGGCGAATTTGAAAACTCTTGTGTAATGAACGCCGGCCCAAGACGTAGAGTGTCTTCGTGCTTGTATTGTGGAAGGCTGTAAAACAACACGCGATTCTCCAGGGATTCATAAGCACATCAGGAACTCAAAGTGACGGCAGGTTGACGCATATATCCGTGATAACGGAAGGCATTTGGAACATTTAATGTAGGAAAGTATTACATATTGTGCTGTGTGTTTGGCATGATTAATATGGTAATGAAGAGAAGTAGAAAATGAGCTCTAACATGGAAATAAAGCATTTCCAGGCCCATGTCCATATAGCATATTTTCTTCCTCTACATGTGATGAATGTTTCCTGGAAATTTGTCCATTCCATCTCGTTACATCTTGTATTGGAGTAGTTCTATTGTTGTTGGGTATTGGGCTGAAAGCTTGTTTTCAAGAAACAGTCCATTTCGTTTAACTGATCTTCCAAGCATCTTGCCATCTCAGACAGAATTACAACATCACATCTGTAAGTATATTGACATAAAGTGAAGCCGAGACAGAGATTATGGAGGGAAAGTGGACAAATGATGTCATTGTCCTCGCAGGACTTTGAGCGTTTGTAGAGTCAATTTTAGTTTGACCTATCACTGGGCAAGACTGACAAAGCGGCTGTGGTGTCTTCGTAGCTTGGTGCGTATTACCTGTCACTATAACTACTTCACAAGGTGGAACTACAACTGGCTTCGCTAGTTTGCAAGCAAAAAAGGCTGTGCTCAGGCTGTGGAGTACCTGTTTTGTCTGCAGTGCATTTTTCTTGTTGGAAAGACAGAGTAGTTTCTTGATCACTAAGTTCGACCTTCAGTTCCTCTTTTACCTCGCATCTGGCAACAGTTAGTTGAGCGCGCTGGGTGACGATACCTAATGTCTCTGCTCACTTGAGTGATATTTTCTGGAGAAACTGAAGGTGAGTTTTTAATGCTAATATCAAATTCTGAAGTTTATTTGTGCTCCAAGTCTATGTGTTACCACCAGTGAAGATGCAGTGGCGGTCGTGTTGGCAGAGCTAACTTTACGGAGAAAAAATTGACGTAGGCACTGAAGCAAGTAATTTAACATAAATGTTTATTCATTATCATCTTCGTATCATTCCAGCGTGCCTGGCATGATGTTAATGAACAAAATGCCTACATTTAGTTGTATCTTGATGTACTTCTTGCCTTGATACTGTTTTCCAGTTTTCTCTTCTGGTCTGCGTATCTTGCTTGATCTGTCCCATCCTTTTTGCGTCGTCCTATTGGTCTTTTCCTCTGTACATTTCTATCCTAGTACTGTTTCAGCAGGCGGTTATCCTTCACCCTCTTCACATGACCAAATCACTTGAGCCGTGCAGTATTCAAAAATGGTCAAATGTGTGTGAAATCTTATGGAACTTAACTGCTAAGGTCATCAGTCCCAAAGCTTACACACTACTTAACCTAAATTATCCTAAGGACAAACACACACACCCATGCCCGAGGGAGGACTCGAACCTCCGCCGGGACCAGCCGCACAGTCCATGACTGCAGCGCCTAAGACCGCACAGCTAATCCCGCGCGGCATTCTTTTCTCAAAACAATGTCATTTGCGCATAGGAACATGGCGAGAACGCTCTCTATTATTGTTCGAGGTAAATTTGAAACTTCCGTGCGCCTGAACGGCTGAGGTCAAAGGTTCGATTCCCAGTCAGGCAAACGGTTTTAATCTGCCAGGAAGCTTCAAATCAGTTCTCACTCCGCTGCAAAGTGAAAATTAATTCTGGATATTTATTTTAGTTTGTAAATGATTTCCCGATACTTTAATGATTTGATGTATAATGAGCGCACCTTTCGTTCACTTTTCGAGTTATTTCACGTAGCAAAGGAAATCCGGTTTTGCGCAATAACTAATTTCTCAGGTGGCGCTGCGGCGCTGTACAAAGCACGGTAATGCCCATTTCTTCGTCTGGTCTTTGAAATCACCCACAGTTTAACGTAGAATTCGAACTGCGGGCAACTTGGCGCTTTTCGCATTAACAAATCAGTGCCAGAGTTTATAGACGCGTTGAGTGAAAGAAAAATTCCTAGGGCAGACTGAGGTTGGACTTGCACACCTATTGGTCCATAGTCCGACTCCCCCACTCCAGTTAGTAGCCATCAAGCCACACACATCTGTTTTGCTAGCCGCAAGTAATGTGTGCGGTCAGTTTAATTGCTGAGCCTATAGTGAGGGCGGTTTAGTCGCTACTCGGGCTTGTTTCAAGTTACGCAAACGCCAATGAATCACATAGCGGGAAGCTGCCAACCAATGGCATAGTTGTTTTGGCTCGCAGCGACCTTGCAGCAGGAAGGGATTGCCTGCATGTTGCCGTAGCGACCCTGAGGCGACTCTTACGTGCTCAGCTAGAGCTCAAGGTGAGCCGAAGGCTATCTGCGTTTCTGCGCTGCGTGCCAACTCTCTCACCAACAGCTGCTGGATTTTACCTAAAGCGTTTAAATCGCAGTCCTGAATATTAGTGTCTTTTCCTCTGCGTAGCCCTACTCCAACAACATTACGCCAGATCTCAGCGTCTACAGAAATGGGTGGTTTTCTGGTCTGCCTAATATACGGGGTGGTCCATTGATCGTGACCGGGCCAAATATCTCACGAAATAAGCATCAAACGAAAAAAGTACAAAGAACTAAACTCGTCTAGCTTGAATGGGGAAACTAGATGGCGCTACGGTTGGCCCTATAGATGGCGCTGCCATAGGTCAAACGGATATCAACTGCGTTTTCTAAATAGGAACCCTCATTTTTATTACATATTCGTGTAGTACGTAAAGAAATATGAATGTTTTAGTTGGATCACTTTTTTCGCTTTGTGATAGATGGCGCTGTAATAGTCACAAACGTATAAGTACGTGGTATCACGTAACTTTCCGCCAGTGCGGACAGTATTTGCTTCGTGATACATTACCCGTGTTAAAATGGACCATTTACCAAGTGCGGAAAGGGTCGATATCGTGTTGATGTATGGCTATTTTGATCAAAATGCCCAACGGGCGTGTGATATGTATGCTGCTCGGTATCCTGGACGACATCACCCAAGTGTCCGGACCGTTCGCCGGATAGTTTCGCTATTTAAGGAAACAGGAAGAGTTCAGCCACATGTGAAACGTCAACCACGACCTGCAACAAATGATGATGCCCAAGTTGGTGTTTTAGCTGCTGTCGCGGCTAATCCGCACATCAGTGGCAGACAAATTGCGCGACAATCGAGAATCTCAAAAACGTCGGTGTTGAGAATGTTACATCAACATAGATTGCACCCGTACCATATTTCTATGCACCAGGAATTGCATGACGACGACTTTGAACGTCGTGTACAGTTCTGCCACTGCGCACAAGAGAGATTGCGGGACGATGACAGATTTTTTGCACGAGTTCTGTTTAGCGACGAAGCGTCATTCACCAACAGCGGTAACGTAAAACGGCATAATATGCACTATTGGGCAACGGAAAATCCACGATGGTTGCGACAAATGGAACATCACCGACCTTGGCGGGTTAATGTATGGTGCGGCATTATTGGAGTAAGGTTGATTGGCCCGCATTTTATCGATGGCAATCTAAATGGTGCAATGTATGCAGATTTCCTACGTAATGTTCTACCGATGTTACTACAAGATGTTTCATTGCATGACAAAATGGTGATGTACTTCCAACATGATGGATGACCGGCACATAGCTCGCCTGCGGTTGAAGCGGCATTGAATGGCATATTTCATGACAGGTGGATTGGTCGTCGAAGCACCCGCACGTTCACCGGATCTGTCGTCCCCGGATTTCTTTCTGTGGGGAAAGTTGAAGGATATTTTCTTTCGTGATCCACCGACAACGCCTGACGACATGTGTCAGCGCATTGTCAATTCATCTGCGAACATTACGGAAGGCGAACTACTCGCTGTTGAGACGAATGTCGTTACACGTAATGTCAAATGCATTGAGGTTGACGGACATCATTTTGAGCATTTATTGCATTAATGTGGTATTTACAGGTAATCACGCTGTAACAGCATGCGGTCTCAGAAATGGTAAGTTCACAAAGGTACATGTATCACATTGGAACAACCGCCGGCCGAAGTGGCCGTGCGGTTAAAGGCGCTGCAGTCTGGAACCGCAAGACCGCTACGGTCGCAGGTTCGAATCCTGCCTCGGGCATGGATATTTGTGATGTCCTTAGGTTAGTTAGGTTTAACTAGTTCTAAGTTCTAGGGGACTAATGACCTCAGCAGTTGAGTCCCATAGTGCTCAGAGCCATTTGAACCATTTTGAACATTGGAACAACCGAAATAAAATGTTGAAGCGTACCTAGGTTCTGTATTTTAATTTTAAAAAACCTACCTCTTAACAACTGTTCGTCTAAAATCGTGAGCTATATGTTTGTGACTATCACAGCGCCATCAGTCACAAAGCAAAAAAAGTGGTCCAACTAAAACATTCATAATATTTGCGTACTACACCAGGGGCGGGCAGACGTTGCACGCGGCTCGTGAGCACACAGCGTTGCCCGTGTGCTGCTCGCGTGCAGCCGTCGAATGGGGCTGTGGCGACAGCCGGCAGGTTGCGGCAGTGTAGTGCCAGGCTAAGATGCGGACGTTGAAGCGAAGCGACCACTACGTAGTGAACGTTGTATTTCAAGAACCGGAAAATGCAGAGTGAATCAAGGAAACGGAGAATTGGAGATTTGCTATCTTTTAAAAAGGAATTGCTATCTTTTAAAAAGGAATGGAAGAATCATTTTTTCTTTGTGCAAAAACGTGAAAATTCGAAATGACAGTATTCTCGCTGGTAAGCGGAAGTTTAATATTGAACGCCATTATAATAAATTTCAATATGTTCCCCTACTTAGTGCAATAAAAGAAGAAATTCTCAAGCGATTTGGGGATATATCATACTTATCCCAAGGTTTTGAATAGTTCTCGAGACAATTTGCTGTTTCTGTAGATGATATTCATCCCAGTTTGCAAATGGAAGTAACAAATCTACACTGTAGATTCTACAGCGTAATTCTCGTATAAGAGACAAGTTCCTTTTGGTAAGACGTGTAATAGATTTTTATCACAACTTTCCACAGCAAGAGTTTCCTCGCCTCCATCGTGAACCCGCGAAGATAATATGTTTGGCTCGACATACGTTTGCGAGAGATTTTTTTCTGTTATGAAAATTAATAAGTCTCGGTTAAGAGTAAACATCAGTAATGAAAATTTACGTAACTGTTTGCGTTTGTCTGTATGTAGAAATTTTGTTCCAGACATTAAACGTATTGTAAACTCCACCTGTGATAATTAAATACAACGTATCGTAGGTAATAGCTACTCTTTCAAACCATGATTTCTTTCAAGCACTCGTACTAACCTTATTCCTTCATTCAATAAAGCAGGCCAGGAAACAAAACGCATTACAGAGGAAAAAGCGGAGAAACGGTATGGTGGGGAGGGGAGAGAAGCGGGTGGCCAGCTTGCCCCTGAGTGCACGCAGAACACCTGTTAACTGCACGCGTGCAAGTGCACCGCACACGTGCAGGATTCCTGCCCGCCCCTGTACTACACGAATATGTAATAAAAAAATGGGTATTCCTATTTTTAAAAACGCAGTTGATATCCGTTTCACCTATGGCAGCGCTATCTAGCGGGCCAACCATAGCGCCATCTGGTTTCCCCCTTCAAGCTAGACAAGTTTCGTTCTTTGTAGTTTTTTCGTTTGACGCTTATTTCGTGAGATATTGGGCCCGGTGACGATCAATGGACCACCCTGTATACTGAGGTGACAAAAGTCATGTTTGGGATACCTCCTAATGCCATGTCGGACCTACTTTTGACCGACATAGAGCAACAACTCGACGTGGGACGGACTCGAACAAATCGTTGGAAGTCCGCTACAGAAATAGTGCAGGTGACTTGGGTGGTCACTTCATTCGCTCGAATTGTCCTGAATGTTCTTCAAACCAATCGAGTACAGTTGTGGCCCGGTGACATGTTTGGGAATATGAAGTCCATGAATGGCTACTTTGGTAGCCAAACATAATCATTTGTAGTTAATTCAGACGAACCAGAGGACACAGTCCATTCCACGTAAACACAACCCACACCATTATGGAGTCACCACCACCTCGCACAATGCTTTGTTGACAATTTGGGTCCACGGCTTCGTGATGTCTGCGCCACACTCGAATCCTACCATCAGCTCTTACTAACTGAAATTGGGACTCATATTACCAGCCCAAGGTTTTCCAGTGACCTGTGATCCAATATTGTTACGAGCGGAGGGCAGGCGCCGTAGGCGATGTCGTCCTCGTTGGCAAAGGAACTCTTGTCATTCGCTGCCATAGGCCATTAAAGGCAAATTTCGCCGCCCTGTCGTAAAGGATACGTTCGCCGAATGTCCCACATTGATTTGTTAGGTTAGTTCACGCAGTGTTTGTTGCTTCTGTATTATCTCTGACAACTCTACGCAAACTCCGCTGCTCTGGTCGTTAAGTCCACATTTACGTGTACGTGCCTCCTCTGCTACTCACAATAAAGTGCCTGGCAGAGGGTTCAATGAATCACCTTCAAGCTGTCTCTCTACCGTTCCACTCTCGAGCGGCAAGTGGGAAAAACGAGCACTTAAATTTTTCTGTGCGAGCCCTGATTTCTCTTATTTTATCGTGATGATCATTTCTTCGTATGTAGGTGGGTGGCAACAGAATGTTTTCGCAATCGGAGAAGAAAACTGATGACAGGTATTTCATGAGGAGATCCCGTCGCAACGAAAAACGTCTTTCTTTTAATGATTGCCACTCCAATTCACGTATTATGTCTGTGACACTATCTCCTCTATTTCGCGACAATACAAAACGAGCTGCCTTTCTTTGTACTTTTCGATGTCATCCGTCAGTCCCACCTGATTCGGATCCCACACCGCACAGCAATACTCCAGAATAGGGCGGACAAGCGTGATGTAGGCAGTCTCTGTAGTACACCTGTTGCACCTTCTACGGGTTCTGCCAGTCAATCGCTGTCTTCGGTTTGCTCTAAACTCAATATTATCTATGTGATCGTTCCAATTTAGGTTATTTATAATCGTAATCCCTAAGTATTTAGTTGAATTTACAGCCTTCAGATTTGTGTGCCTTACCGCGTAATCTAAATTTAGCTGATTTCTTTTAGTACTCATGGGAATCATTTTCAACTTTTCTTTATTCAGGGTCGATTTCCACTTTTCGCACCATACAGAAATCTTATCTAAATCATTTTGCAAATCGTTTTCATGATCTGATGACTTTTCAAGACGGTAAATGACAGCATTATCTACAAGCAATCTAAGACAGCTACTCAGATTGTCTCCTATGTCGTTAATACAGACCAGCAACATTAGAGGGCCTGTAACACATCCTTGGGGAACGCCGGATATTACTTGTGTTTTACTGGATGTCTTTCCGTCTACTACTACGAATTGTGACCTTTCTGACAGGAAATCACGAATCCAGTCGCACAACTGAGGCGATACTCTGTAGGCACCCAGATTGGTTAGAAGACCCTTGTGAGGAACGGTGTCGAAAGCCTTCTGGAAATCTTAAAATATGAATCAATTTGACATCCCCTGTCGACAGCACTTATTACTTCATGAGTATAAAGAGCTAGTTGTGTTGCACAAGAACGATATTTTCTGAAACCGTGCTGACTGTGTTGTCAATAAATCGTTTCAAATGGTTCAAATGGCTCTGAGCACTATGGAACTCAACAGCTGAGGTCATCAGTCCCCTATAACTTAGAACTAATTAAACCTAACTAACCTAAGGACACCACACACATCCAAGCCCGGGGCAGGACTCGAACCTGCGACCGTAGCGGTCACGCGGTTCCAGACTGAAGCGCCTAGAACCGCTCGGCCACTCCGGCCGGCCAATAAATCGTTTCTTTCGAGGTACTTCATAATGTTCGAATACAATATATGCTCCAAAACACTACTGCAAATCGACGTTAGTGATATAGGCCTGTAATTCAGCGGATTACTTCCACTTCCCTTTTTGGGCATTGGTGTGACTTGAGCAATTTTCCAGTCTTTAGGACGGATCTTTCTGTGAGCGATCGGTTGTATATAATTGCTAAATATGGAGCTATTTTATCAGCATACTCTGAGAGGAACCTGACTGGTATACAATCTGGACCGGAGGCCTTGCTTTATTAAGTGATTTAAGCTGCCTTGATACACCGAGGATATGTACTTCTATGTTTCTTATCTTGGCAGTTGTTCTTGACTGGAATTCAGGAATATTTACTTGGTCTTCTTTAGTGAAGGAGTTTCGGAAAACCGTGTTTTTTAACTCTGCTTTAGTGGCACTGTCATCAGTGACTTCACCCTTGTTATCGGGCAGTGAAGGTATTGATTGCGTCTTGCCACTGGTGTGCTTTATGTATGACAGAATCTCTTTGGGTTTTTTGCCAGATTTCGAGACAGAATTTCGTTGTGGAAATTATTAAAAGCATCTCGCATTGAAGTACGCGCTATATTTCGAACTTCTGCAAAACTTTGCCAATCTTGGCGGTCACTGCGTTGTCCGCAGCGAGAAGTGACACCTGAAATTTTATATCCTCGGGACTCAGCACTGTGGATCTCGGAATATTGAATTCCGTAACGATTTCCGAAATGGACTGTCCGGAGCGTCTAGCTCCAATTACCATTCCTCGTTCGAAGTCTTGTTATCTCCCGTCGTGCGGTCACAATCACATCGGACACATTTCACATGTGTGACCTGAGTACAAACAACAGCTCCGCCAATGCACTGCTGCCCTTTTAAACCTTGCGTACCGCCATCTGTATATGTGAATATCGCTATCCCACGACTTCTGTCACCTCAGCGTACGTGGGTTGGAAGTCGTAGGATATTTTTAGCAGCGCCAGTTGAGTTGATAGATCGAGTGGAGCTGTCTGTTGCCCCACGGATCTCTGTAAGAGTTCTGAAACGAATGCCATGAAGTGCCTCCTTCAGTTTAGGAACGAAGTCACAAGGGCTTAAGTCCGGGGCATGTAGTGGGCGGTACAGCACTGTTCGTTTTTGGAACGTAGTCTGCTACTAGCTCGGAGAAAGAAGCAACGATACTTTGTGCAGGACTCACCCATCGTTTTGCAGGACAGCTCTCGGGTGCATATGGTACAGGTTGTGAGTGATTTGTTCGATCTGTGAGGCTGGAAAGTGCTGTACCACCCACCCCACTTCTCGGACGTAAGCCCTTGTGATTTCAGCTTGATTTGTAAGACGAAGGAATCACTTCACGGCATTCACTTCAGAACTGTTACAGAGATTCGACGGCTAATAGGCCGCTCCAGTCGAACTATTATCCAAACGTGTTTTAGCACCTTCGTACCACCGTTAGTGGGTACTCTCCATTCAGTCCGGTCTGACAGACGAAATAGAGAGGATCCAAGGAAGAACAGAGCGCTTCGTTACAGGTTCATATAGTGACCACGAAAGCATTGCAGCCAACTGCAGTGCAGGCGCTACAAGAAAGATGTTTTGCATCCAAGTGTGGATTATTGTGGAAGTTCCGAGAGCGTGCGTTCGTAGATGAGTCAACTAGTATACTGCTTCCTGCTATGCATATCTTGAGAAAAGACCGTGAAGTTAAAATTGGAGAGATCCGAGTGCACACGGTGGCTTACCGGTAATCATTCTTCCCGGGAATAAATCGCGGCTGGAACAGGAGAAGTGGAATTGACAGTGGTATATAAGTTAGCTTGCGGAGTATGTATATAGATGTAGACGTAGATGTATCTGCTGGCATGGTAGTATCTGCTGGTATGTGAACTCTACCAAACCGTCCTTTTATCCTCTGGCGAAGCATGTATATTTTTCTGACAAATTGGACAGGTGACTCTTGCAAACAACACAGTCAGGTGCTAGTCTAGGTTGATTAGTTATTTTACTTTTATCTACAGGTCTGATGATGATTTATGTCAACCGAAAACGGTCGTTTCAAAAAAGTTAAGTATCCTGCCTTATTAAAAATGATTATGGATCTTCTCCAAGGACATAATGTCAAATTTTGCCTGAAGATAGACTCTATCCCGTGGAAGACTATTCATAGTATTTCAAGAATGAGTGCTAATGTAGCTCTCGAGAAAAGAACAAAAATAATTACTCTTTGCTCAAAGATACACATTCTTCCGTGTACATTGGACATGGCATGCTATCAAACAGTAAAATGAGCGCAACCTGTATAATCTCATTTTTAAAATTAATAAGGTTTCAGGTGAACAGTCGGGACCAAATAAAAATGAGCCTGTTACGGTTTTAGCCCTAAAATAAAAATCTAACTAAAAGTTTTACACCAGAATGAAGCGATGCTCACGGCAGGGTGGTGAAACATGTTTGCCTAACGAATAAACAAACTAAAAGCATTGCGTTTTGTAGAAGGTGGAGCAGAAAACAATTAAACTGCATAAAGCGGTAACAGGAGCTTTCAACCGCAGAGAGAAATCTCCTACGCACTGCCCCCGTAGGGAGGCCTGTTACACCGCTTACAGAGGAAGAGGCATTGAAACAACCATTCCGGCGCTCCACACGCGAATGGAAAGGGAAGAAGACCTACTTAATTAGTTACCTGTTCCATGGATCATTTTGCACGACAGATCGTAAAAATGTGTTACGAGTCATTTTACATTCACAAACCAAATTAATTTAGACATATGTTTACGTTCTGATGTCTTCTCATTTTTTTCATTAGAGAATAGAAATTCTTCTGCGGAATAGAAGGAGTTGTCAAGGAGAGACTTCACATCCCTTTTGTGCTAAAGACAGCCTTAATGTGGAGTAATGAAAGTCATTTTTCCGTCTGGTATTGTAATTATGTATATCATTGTTTACGTATATTATTATTTACAACAAACTTCATGAGGGAGTACATATACCGTGAAACAGCAGTCAGAATGCCCAGCTCCGTAAACAGATGTGTACAAGATGATCGTGCTTGAGCACCACATATTATTCTTACAGCACGTTTTTGCGCAATGAAGACTTTCTTTCTTAAAGATAAATGTAAATGTAAATGTCGTGTGACTAGGGCCTCCCGTCAGGTAGACCGTTCGCCGAGTGCAAGTCTTTCGATTTGACGCCATTTCGGCAACTTACGCGTCGATGGGGATGAAATGATGATTAGGACAACACAACACCAAGTTCAAAAATGGTTCAAATGGCTCTGAGCACTATGGGACTTAACTTCCGAGGTCATCAGTCCCCTAGAACTTAGAACTACTTAAACCTAAGGACAACACACACATCCATGCCCGAGGCAGGATTCGAACCTCCGACCGTAGCGGTCGCGCGGTTACAGACTGTAGCGTCTAGAACCGCTCGGCCACTTCGGCTGGCTCAACACCCAGTCCCTGAGCGGAGAAAATCTCCGACTCAGCCAGGAATCGAACCCGAACCCTTAGGATTGACATTCTGTCGTGCTGACAACTCAGCTACCGGGGGAGGACTTCTTAAAGATGAGTTAGCCCAGAACATTATTCCACTTGACATTACTGAATGAAAATTTGCAAAATGTGTCAACTTACTGATTTGTCGCTCTCAAAGATTTTCTATGATTCCAAATGCAAATGTGGCCGAACTAAGTTGTTTCAGGAGTTCCACAGTGTGCTTTTTCCAATTTAAATTTTCTTCAGTACGGACACCTAAGAGTTTTGAAGTTTCCACCGTATTTGTTATTTCGTCGCCATGCGTTACTCTTATAATTGGTGTAGTACCCCTAGACGTGCAGTACTGAAAATGTTTTGTCTTTTTAAAACTGAAGGTGAGAACATTCGCAGGCAACCAATCAATGATAGTTTCAGCAACATTGGTTACCATTTCTTCTCTTACTGTTTGTATGCTTGGACTGATTACGATACTAGTGCCACCTGCAAAAAGAACTAATTCTGCTTGCTGTATATTGGACGGAAAATGATTTACATATATCTGGAACAATAGTGGACATAAGATTTAACCTTGGGGAACACCATACATAATTTCTTTCCAGTCACAATTATGTTACCGGATTGATTGAATTGCTAAGTACAACTTTCTACATTCTTTTACGTTAGAAATAAAGCGATGCCCACCGAAGATGACACATAGCTGGCGAAACGTGTTTGCCTAACGAATAAACAAACTAAAAACATTGCGTTTTGTAGAAGATGGAGTGAAAAAAAAACAAATTTCATAAAGACCAGTTACAGCGTCCACAGGTGGGGAGGCGTTTAAACCATCATTCCGGCTCTCGAAACGCTAACGGGATTGGAAGAAGCCCTTGTAAGTGGTAAAGTGGAAAGTAACCTCAGCCAAGAACTTCACTGTGTTTTACAGATTGTAGATGTGTTCACTTACCGTGTTATCAGGGTTACTAAATGGTCCTCGTGTTTACGGATCTGTGATGAAGTCATCTGGGTACAGATCTCTCGTTGCGTTCAGGCTGCTCGTGCGATGACGTGTTCATCGAACACAGTGTTTAGGGCGATCGTATCTCGGGTAATGCGTGGCGGCGAATGGAGAGAGCGGAGTAGGAGCCCCCCTGCTGCCGGGGGAAACCTCTACTCTCGGCCTCGCTCCACCGTTAGACACGCCCGCGGGTTGGGAGTGGTCGCTCTAACAGGGACCGCCTGTGTCTTACGCGGCCGTGACCCTGTTCGGCTGCCGTCTGACCTATGCCCGACCAGCACGGACAGCCAGGCTGTTGTGTGGCTTGCCGGCTGCATGCAGACGTCTACACTGTACCTTACCTTTCTCTTGCACGCTTCGTGCTCTCGCCAGCTGCTCGCTTCTGGCGCAACTGGCAAAGATTAATCACATTACGCCGCTCCCGAGACCAGGCCGTTCCAAAAAGAGATCAGATATTATCTCTGACGGGGGCTTTCATAGCAGTGCTTCTGGCCTGAGACGCCATTTTGCGATACAACAGTGGTCTGTCCAGCTTACAAAACGGCGAGACTAGTTCTTCCTGAAAAAAAATAAAGTAAGTGAAAGAATATCAAATCGGCGCACACTACAGTTGGAGACATGAACGATGGCGGTCGAGTTGGGCTATTTCTGCGCGCCTACGTCACGTATGCTTCGACAGCCAATGAGCGTTCAGTATGTTTTGAGTGTGAGCGCTGAGCTGTGAATGCCGTAGCTACTGCGAGCATTAAACGTGATCTTAATGTAGTTTAGTGAATTCCGATTCCATTTGTTGCGAGTTGTCATCGCTGACTGTGGTGGTAATTGATAAATTATGCATAACTAAGCGAGAGACGTAATTTGCTGGATATACCCTTTCTTCAAGCGGAAAGCATGCGCATGTGCGTACCGCAACTGTCGCTTGGAATCGTCAACAATGCAGTTCCCCTCTGTGCCTGGAATGGAGCGAACCACCATCGTACGTGGATCAAATTGGTTAAAATGGCTCTGAGCACTATGGGACTCAACTTCTGAGGTCATCAGTCCCGTAGAACTTAGAACTACTTAAACGTAAATAACCTAAGGACATCACACACATCCATGCCCGAGGTAGGATTCGAACCTGCGGCCGTAGCGGTCTCGCGGTTCCAGACTGTAGCGCCTAGAACCGCACGGCCACTCCGGCCGCCGTACGTGGATCGATCTGTAATTCTCAGTCTGCAAGAATCGTAAGACTTCGATTCATACTATGTCTGCTTCTCAACAGTGAACCTAGGCGGTCATACTACGCGTATGCCTTTGCTCTCGTAGACTTGTCCATTATACACCACATCACCAACAAACCAAAATTTTGGCCACTACTGCAAATGGCAATTCACTGATGATGACTCTTGCAACAGTCGGAACTTTTTCTCATCATTTTACAATATGGCACTATCGACAGCGCAGTGGAATATTATGGGAATGGCTTAGAACGCTTCACTGTACAAGTGTATGATATCGCTATTACTTTTTTTACGATTTTTATTTATACCTTAGCAACAAAATAATTAAAGTCGTTTGCCGTTGTTGGATGGGAAAATCCTCATGGGTACACTAGGTAGATAGGTACCATGCCAACGCCACAACAGCGAACTATGCAGTGGAGCCTTATGGGATTGGTTGTAGGAAATCCCTGATGATGGGTAGTTTTCCTTTCTTTGGCCACAGCGACTTTTCCCCTAAGTATGTGTTGAGTATGGGTGATTCATGAACGCGTGCGGAGTTTAACTTTGTGTTGTTGACGACGTTGAGATAGGCAGAGAGAAAGAGAGAGAGAAAGGGGGGTGGTATGAAGATCATTAGTTAAAATACAGGCAATTTTAGCTTATTGAGTTACAACAAACTTACGTCAGCATTCTTCCGTTCTGAACATTAGTCTTCAACTTTGTAGGTGCTTTGCACAAAACACAACATTGCATCAGCCAATTGGAAATTGCTACTGCTGGTGGAGCGGAAAGTATATGACTGTTCTAATTTTTAACAATGAAACATCTGTTTTTACGAAACTGGAGGCTGTTGACCAAAGGTGCCGCACAACAGAAGTGAAGTGTTACAAGAGCAAAGTTTCATTCTATGTCCCAAAAGAAAGCTAAATTTCGTTCATGCGAGTTATACAAAATCATAAAAAAGTTAGTTGTTAAAAAAAGGAAAAAAAGGTGACAGAAGCATCAAGTGGTGGCGTAAGTTCCAAGTTCTTTTCAAGCTTACGCTGGTACTTAATTAACGACAGACTGTTAAATAATGTAGGTCGCGATTGCCGTGTTCTAGGCTTCATAGCATGTTGAAATAACAATATTAAGTATAACATGCAGGTGAGAAGGAAAATAAAACAACTAAAAATTTTATCTGAATGCGCGTCGTCTCTTTAAGACGAGTACTTGATTTGTGTGAGTGAGACCTTTCCGCGCCGTGGCTTGTCTGTAATCGGCTGATAGGCCGGTTGGCCTTCTCGCGAAACTTGTTTTAGGCGAGTAATTTTTAACTCTGTTGTTGGAAGTTGCGTCTGGGCCTTCAGCTAACGGAATCAGATTTCGTTTACTGCGAATACAGAACGACCATGAAGTACGAGGGTAACCTAGCATACAGTTGATAAGAAATCGTATGTAGTTCAATAATGTAATTTGTTGCATAACATGGGGACAGGTAAACAACTGGGTATTTCAATGGCTGGAAAAAGCTTTCGATTCATAAATACCCCAACGTTCGTTTCACTTTTGTTAACGACGTAGTACTTTATCCTGACCACAGACATGATCGTGTGCGTTTTCCAGAGAAATGTGACGCTGTATATTTATGACTTAACGGGTAGTTTCAGTCTCATATTTGTAGAGTGTAGTCTACATTTAGTTCGATTAAAATTGATTGGGAGTACGCGGGGTAAAAAATCTGATGTTATCGGCAAAAGTATTCCATGTCATTGGTTGCATGCTGGCTTCTTTCTGACACCCACACTGTCTCTTCTGAGGATCACCAGTTAGTATGTTTATACCACGCTGACACCTGGTGATGCGGATAAGCAGACGTGCAGTGAGTCATACATGAGTAGCATAATGAATGTGTATCAGAAAAATGGTTCAAATGGCTCTGAGCACTATGGGACTTAACAGCTGAGGTCATCAGTCCCCTAGAACTTAGAATTACTTAAACCTAACTAACCTAAGGACATCACACACATCCATGCCCGAGGCAGGATTCGAACCTGCGACCGTAGCGGTCGCGCGGATCCAGACTGAAGCGCCTCGAACCGCTCGGCCACAGCGGCCGGCAATGTGTATCACTGACGCAGTGTTCTATCCCTAGACATTGGCAATGTCAGGTGTTAAATATTCTGTTATGGTGAATAAAGAATGTACTCTTTCTGTTTCGTCTCTATTCAGATGTGCTTATTGTTTTCTTTAGTTGCTATTTACGTCAGTCACACCAGATATGCTGAATGAACTTGCATTAACCAGATATCATAACCGTCCGCAAGAGGGGACATAATAGAGTTTTTATTCATATACTGACCGGATACTTGTCAGTTCCCTGGGATATAGTAGGTTTTTCTGTGTCAAAATTTAGTTCTTTCAGCTTTGCATGACTCCAAATTGATCATTTCATTTATATCAAAAACTCATTTTAGGTTCTTGCTACTCCTTGATTAATTTCTCGGATACCCACGCCAAATACATTTGCAGTCGTATATCATATCGTTCACATAGCTAAGCAGTCTAAAGATGAAGCCCTAGAGCTTCGAAATCGATAGAAAATCAAAAAATGATAATCACAACTGAGTTGAGACAAAATACTACGAGAATAGCCTTTATTGTACATTACAAAAATCATATTTTCTTCAGTACAAAGGTTGAGTTATTGATGGCCTCTCTCTCTCTTTACGTTTGTGGATACAACTCATATTAACTGATCCTTCCGTCAGCTTTTGACAGCTTCGTGGTTATAAATGGAAAAGCACAATATCGTGTATGTTTTACATCATTAATTTATATCCTTCGTCGGTTTTTTGCTCACAGCGTCATCATTAGTTGAACAACAATGAGGAAAAAAGTTACACATCAAGAGGAGGCGGGGTGTACAAACACAGAGTAAACTGCATGTTTGACAACGCAGTGGTAACGTAATCGAGAACGGTGAACTTACGCTATGCTGACAGATTGCTAGACCGATGGCCCTAGCAGTCTGGTCCCTTCAATACCACAAACCAACCAACAGATTGCTAGTTGTGACCAGATCTCGAAAAAACTGTTTGTGTGTGTGTGTGTGTGTGTGTGTATGTGCGTGTGTGTGTGTGTGTGTGTATGTGCGTGTGTGTGTGTGTGTGTGTATGTGCGTGTGTGTGTGTTGTGTGTACCTGCCCTAAGACGTAGTGAAAAGGAGAGAGACAACATTAGCAAAGAATTACATTCAACAGAGAATGTAAATCTTGTACCTTGTAAAACAGTTTAAGTTAAATTAACAATTATAATAAAATAAAATTAAGTCAAGATAGTACTGAAGGACAGCTTGAACAGGTATTACACGTGGTAGGTGATGCAGAAGAAAAGTGGAAGATAGAACTGAAGATTGTAACAGGAAGTACATAGCTAAGTCATATATCAATGATATGAAGAATTTATCTTACACTTTTACTGATGGGAAGTTGTGTATGCTATATTATAAAACAATAGAACGTATGGGAAACACAGACAGCCCCCCCCCCCCCCCCAAAAAAAAAAATACAGGAAAAATGGAGGAAGGGAATGGAACTGACAGTGTGAGAAGAACAGGCGAGATGTGAGGATTAAGGGAAGCTTAGAGGAGGGGAATTGGTGAGCTGCGTTTAGTCATTTAATATTAGGTTTATGGCCTTTGTTTACAAAGTGGAGGACGTGCGAGTGTAGGTGGTAGCAGTGGCTTGCCGTCACGTGGTGCTGAGATTGGGGGTAACGCCTTGGCGTGTAATAGTGTGGCGAGGTCAGTGTCCACTCCGCCTCGCGACGAGTGCGCCCCCTCGATTTCTTTGTGCCCGCAGGAGCGGCTGCCGACCCCGCCTACGTCGTGATCCCCCTGCCACCGACGACTGCCTGAAGGCGTGCCAACACGGCTTCGGCGACGCGTGTGGGAACGCAGTGGCACCTGCTGTCGCGACGTTGAACTGTGCGCCAGCAGCCACTGCCGCAAAGAGGCGGGCGAACCTCTAAAATATACCCCTGTCGTCTACTGCAAAAAACAGTCCAAAGTAGTGATCCCAGCGTTACACTTCTTAGACTTCCACAATACATTAAGCAAACGTTTTCTGTCGTACTAAAGAGTTCTTTAACTTCCAAGCATGAAACTTCGTTCCCAATTTCTAAGGTTTAGTCTGGCAGTAAGGCTGGGCAACCAGTACTCGTATTCGCAAGAGCTGAAGGTTTCCCGATATGACGCAGGGCTCAATACGGTATTGAGTGCTACTCGAACAATTACGAGACAATTTTCTGGATGTGAGATACGCCAGTTATGCAAAACACCGTTTTTCTCAGTACCAAACATGCCTTCATCAGTGGGTTTTCGTTTTTATTTATTCTGAAATGTGAACATTTTTGTTAAATGGTTCAAATGGCTCTGAGCACTATGGAACTTAACATCTGAGGTCATCAGTCCCCTAGAACATAGAACTACTTAAACCTAACCAACCTAAGGACATCACACACATCCATGCCAGAGGCAGGATTAGAACCTGCGACCGTAGCAGTCGCACAGTTCCGGACTGAAGCGCCTAGAACTGCCCCGCCACCGCGACCGGCTAAATGATTATAAAATTAGGTGCATTTTTAGTTCAAAGCACCAGATCGTTTCTTTTTGTAAATACCTTTACATTTGGTGTGCATGAATTTTCTGGATCACTTTTGTGTTAATTACTATAGGTAGCTTGTCATCTGCAACCGAACGATGTTGATAAAGATTTTTGCTGGGAGTTAACCCATCTTCCAGAATGTAATTTAGGTTTTCGCGATGTTTTCGCGCCTATTTTCGTATTTACTTACGTTTTCGTGTGGCAAGCACTTCCAATCTCCGTATCATGCTGAGATGTTGTGATGCACACGTAACTATAACAAGTATTTTCCACAAATAACGTAGTAAAACACTTTTCACTACACCAAAACACAGTGGCGGACCTCACATCCAAAAAGTTTTAAGTGCAAATACGACCAATACAAGGAGCTGCAAATCAAAAAGATGGAGATTACGAGACATTTTTGACTTGACGCGGCGCGAGAGCAAATGATTGCGAGAACCTGAAACATTCCCACAAAAACAAGCTATAGCTCTGCTTGAAATTTAAAGTTTTTGTGACACACAGGTGCAAATGGTAACACACTGAAGAGCCGAAAAAACGGGTACACCTGCATAATATTGTGTAGGGCCCCCCGCGAGCACGCAGAAGTGCCGCAACATGACGTAGCATGGACTCGACTAACGTCTGAAGTATTGCTGGAGGAAACTGATACCATGAATCCTGCAGGGCTGTCCAGAAATCCGTAAGAGTACGAGGGTGTGGAGATCTCTTCTGAACAGCACGTTGCAAGGCATCCCAGATATGCTCAATTATGTTTATGTTTAGGAGATGTTGCGTCCCATCGCTCGTGCGCCGACTATAACACAACATTCAAACTCACTTAGATGTTGATAACCTGCCACTGTAGCAGCAGCTACATCTACATGGATACTCTGCAAATCACATTCAAGTGCCTGGCAGAGGGTTCATCGAACCACCGTCACAATTCTCTATTATTCCGATCTCGTATAGCGTGCGGAAAGAGTGAACACACATATCTTTCCGTACGAGCTCTGATTTGCCTTACTTTATCGTGGTGATTGTTCCGCCCTATGTAGGTCGGTGTCAAGAAAATGTTTTCGCATTCGGAGGAGAAAGTTGGTGATTGGAATTTCGTGAGAAGATTCCGTCGCAACGAAAAACGCCTTTCTTTTAGTGATTTCCAGCCCAAATCCCGTATCATTCCTGTGACACTCTCTCCCATATTTCGAGATAATACAAAACGTGCTGCCTTTCTTTGAACTTTTCCGATGTACTCCGTCAGTCCTACCTGGTAAGGATCCCACACCGCGCCGCAGTATTCTAAAAGAGGACGGACAAGCGTAGTGTAGGCAGTCTCCTTAGTAGGTCTGTTACATTTTATAAGTGTCCTACCAATAAAACGCAGTCTTTGGTTAGCGCTCCCCACAACATTTTCTATGTGTTCTTTCCAATTTAAGTTGTTCGTAATTGTAATACTTAGGTATTTAGACGAATTTACGGATTTTAGATTAGACTGATTTATCGTGTAACCGAAGTTTAACGAGTTCCTTTTAGCACTCATGTGGATGACCACACACTTTTCGTCATTCAGGGTCAACTGCCACTTTTCGCACCATTCAGATATTTTTTCTAAATCGTTGTGCAGTTTGTTTTGATCTTCTGATGACTTTATTATTCGATAAACGACAGCGTCATCTGCAAACAACCGAAGACGGCTGCTCATATTGTCTCCAAAATCGTTTATATATATACGGAACAGCAAAGGGCCTATAACACTACCAAACCCCAGAAATCAATTCTGTTTTACTAGATGACTTTCCGTCAATTACTAGGAACTGTGACCTCTCTGACAGGAAATCACAGATCCAGTCACATAACTGAGACGATATTCCATAAGCACGCAATTTAATTACGAGCCGCTTGTGTGGCACAGTGTCAAAGGCCTTCTGGAAATCCAGGAATACGGAATCGATCTGAAATACCTTGTCAGAGGGAATTAAGAGCTAGTTGTGTTTCACAGGAACGATGTTTTCTAAACCCATGTTGACTGTGTGTGAATAGTCCGTTTCCTTGTGTTCGAACACAATACATGTTCTAAAATCCTGCTACATATCGACGTTAACGATATGGGCCTGTTGGTTCAAATGGCTTTGAGCACTATGGGACTTACATCTACATCTACATCTACATTGATACTCCGCAAGCCACCCAACGGTGTGTGGCGGAGGGCACTTTACGTGCCACTGTCATTACCTCCCTTTCCTGTTCCAGTCGCGTATGGTTCGCGGGAAGAACGACTGTCTGAAAGCCTCCGTGCGCGCTCTAATCTCTCTAATTTTACATTCGTGATCTCCTCGGGAGGTATAAGTAGGGGGAAGCAATATATTCGATACCTCATCCAGAAACGCACCCTCTCGAAACCTGGCGAGCAAGCTACACCGCGATGCAGAGCGCCTCTCTTGCAGAGTCTGCCACTTGAGTTTATTAAACATTTCCGTAACGCTATCACGGTTACCAAATAACCCTGTGACGAAACGCGCCGCTCTTCTTTGGATCTTCTCTATCTCCTCCGTCAAACCGACTTAACGTCTGAGGTCATCAGTCCCCTAGAACTTAGAACTACTTAAACCTAAACAACCCAAGGACATCACACACATCCATGACCGAGGCAGGACTCGAACCTGCGACCGCAGCGGTCGCGCGGGTCCAGACTGCAGCGCCCAGAACCGCTCGTCCACTCCGGGCGGCAATATGTGCTTGTGATTTAGTGAGTTACTCCTACTACCCTTCTTGATTATTGGTGTGACCTGTGCAACTTTCCAGTGTTTGGGTACTGATCTTTCGTCGAGCGAACGGTTGTAGCCGGTCGTTGTGGCCGATAGGTTCTAGGCGCTACAGTCTGGAACCGCGCGACCGCTACGGGTCGCAGGTTCGAATCCTGCCTCGGGCAATGATGTGTGTCATGTCCTTAGGTTAGTTAGGTTTAAGTAGTTCTAAGTTCTAGAGGACTGATGACCTCGGCAGTTAAGTCCCATAGCGCTCAGAGCCATTTGAACGGTTGTATATGATTGTTAAGTGTAGAGTTAATGCATCAACATACTCCGAAAAGAACCTAATTAGTATACAGTCTGGACCAGAACACTTGTTTTTATTAAGTGATTTGAGTTACTTCACTACTCCGAGGGTATTTACTTCTACGTTACTCATATTGGCAGCTGTTCCCGATTCTAATTCTGGAATATTTACTTCGTCATCTCTTGTGAAGGCATTTCGGAAGGCTGTGTTTAGTAACTCTGGTTTGGCAGCACTGTCTTTGATAGTATCTCCATTGCTATCGCGCAGAAAAGCCATTGATTGTTTCTTGCTGCTAACATACGTCACATACGACCAGAATCTCTTTGGATTTTCTACCAGGTTTCAAGACAAAGTTTCCTTGTGGAAACTCTTATAAGCATCTCGCATTGAAGTCTGCGCTGAATTTCGAGCTTCTGTAAAAGATCGCCAATCTTGTGGATTTTGCGTCTGTTTAAATTTGGCATGTTTGTTTCGTTGTTTCTGCAATAGTGCTCTAACTCGTTTTGTGTACCAAGGAGGATCAGCTCCGTCGTTTGTTAATTTATTTGGAATAAATCTCTCAATTCATGCCTATACTGTTTCTTTGAATTTAACCCACATCTGGGCTATACTTGCATTATTAATTTGGAATGAGTGGAGATTGTCTCTCAGGAAGGCGTCAAGTGAATTTTTACCTGCTTCTTTGACCAGGTATACTTTTCTCTTATTTTTCGAGGATTTGGGAATTACAATATTCAATCTCGCTACGACAGCCCTGTGTTCACTAATCCCTGAATCGGTTTTGGATCTCGTTATTAACTCAGGATTATTTGTTGCTAAGAGGTCAAGTGTATTTTCACAACCGTTTACTATACGCATGGGCTCATGAACTAACTGCTCTAAATAATTTTCAGAGAATGTGTTAAGCACGATTTCGGATGATATTTTATGCGTACCTCCGGAATTAAACATGTATTTTAGCCAACATATCGAGAGTAAATTAAAGTCACCACCAACTATTATCGTATGAGTCGGGTACGTGTTTGAAAACAAAGTCAAGAGTTATTTGAACCTTCCAGCAACTGTATCATCTGAACTGGGAGGTCGGTAAAAGGATTCACTACTCCGAGGTTATTTACTTCTACGTTACTCATGTTGGCAGCTGTTCTCGATTTGAATTCTGGGCACTTGTTGTCTTATACAGGGTGTTACAAAAAGGTACGGCCAAACTTTCAGGAAACATTCCTCACACACAAATAAAGAAAAGATGTTATGTGGACATGTGTCCGGAAACGCTTAATTTCCATGTTAGAGCTCATTTTAGTTTCGTCAGTATGCACTGCACTTCCTCGATTCATCGCCAGTTGGCCCAATTGAAGGAAGGTAATGTTGACTTCGGTACTTGTGTTGACATGCGACTCATTGCTCTACAGTACTAGCATCAAGCACATCAGTACGTATCATCAACAGGTCCGTGTTCATCACGAACGTGGTTTTGCAGTCAGTGCAATGTTTACAAATGCGGAGTTGGCAGATGCCTATTTGATGTATGGATTAGCACAGGGCAATAGCCGTGGCGCGGTACGTTTGTATCGAGACAGATTGCCAGAACGAAGGTGTCCTGACAGGAAGACGTTCGAAGCAATTGATCGGCGTCTTAGGGAGCACGGAACATTCCAGCCTATGACTCGCGACTGGGGAAGACCTAGAACGATGAGGACACCTGCAATAGACGAGGCAATTCTTCGTGCAGTTGACGATAACCCTAATGTCAGCGTCAGAGAAGTTGCTGCTGTACAAGGTAACGTTGACCACGTCACTGTGTGGAGAGTGCTACGGGAGAACCAGTTGTTTCCGTACCATGTACAGCGTGTGCAGGCACTATCAGCAGCTGATTGGCCTCCACGGGTACACTTCTGCGAATGGTTCATCCAAAAATGTGTCAATCTTCATTTCAGTGCAAATGTTCTCCTTACGGATGAGGCTTCATTCCAACGTGATCAAATTGTAAATTTTCACAATCAACAAGTGTGGGCTGACGAGAATCCGCACGCAATTGTGCAATCACGTCATCAACACAGATTTTCTGTGAACGTTTGGGCAGGCATTGTTGGTGATGTCTTGATTGGGCCCCATGTTCTTCCACCTACGCTCAATGGAGCACGTTATCATGGTTTCATACGGGATACTCTACCTGTGCTGCTAGAACATGTGCCTTTACAGGTACGACACAACATGTGGTTCATGCACGATGGAGGTCCTGCACATTTCAGTCGAAGTGTTCGTACGCTTCTCAACAACAGACTCGGTGACCGATGGATTGGTAGAGGCGGACAAATCCCATGGCCTCCACGCTCTCCTGACCTCAACCCTCTTGACTTTCATTTATGGGGTCATTTGAAAGCTCTTGTCTACGCAACCCCAGTACCAAATGTAAAGACTCTTCGTACTCGTATTGTGGACGGCTGTGATACAATACGCCATTCTCCAGGGCTGCATCAGCGCATCAGGGATTCCATGCGACGGAGGGTGGATGCATGTATCTTCGCTAACGGAGGACTTTTGAACATTTCCTGTAACAAAGTGTTTGAAGTCACGCTGGTACGTTCTGTTGCTGTGTGTTTCCATTCCATGATTAATGTGATTTGAAGAGAAGTAATAAAATGTGCTCTAACATGGAAAGTAAGCGTTTCCGGGCACATGTCCACATAACATATTTTCTTTCTTTGTGTGTGAAGAATGTTTCCTGAAAGTTTGGCCGTATCTTTTTGTAACACCCTGTATAGGCGTTGCTGACCGCAGCGCCGTATTGTGCCTGTTTGCATATCTCTGTATTTGAATGCGCCTTTCTATACTAGTTTCTTTGGCTCTTCTGTGTATGTGTGTGAGACGTGCGTAACCTTGACTTCTACTGAGACAAGGCCACGCTGCCCACAGAGCCTTTGTAGCCGTGGTCGGGGCCCCTCGCTGTAGCCGAGAGCTTATCGCTGGGAGCTGACGCGCGCCCGATCCTGTAACCGGATAGTTCTCCGCGTGCGCCCGCCGCCTGCGTCGTCATCTTCCACTCGTGCAGCGCCGTCAGAGGGGAGGCGGCCCTGTGGTACCGCGCCGCAGCACGCGCTAGCACTCCTCCGCCGCAACATCGGCTCCTTTTGTTTCCGGAAGCGCTTTGTGCCGCTTCGCCATTCGCGCCAAATTGGAGCCGCAGATCGTGAGGTGACTAATCAAGGCTTTTGTGGCCGAGAGATAGGGGGGAAAAAGTGTTCCGAACGCTTCTATTATCGCCATGTGTTTCTCGGCGGCCGGGATGCGGCCTTTACGAGGCGGCAACACGTGTCAGCTTTTATACGCGCCCATTGTGCAGGCCGTATTTGTTTGAGGGCACAATCGCTTAACCGCAATCCACGTGTCTGATTGTAGGCATCGTTTCTGAAAGGATAAAATATATAATGACGCCAGAGAGAAAGGAAAAAAAGAACATCTGTTAGATTTAGAAAATTACTACCGCACTGTCGCGTGCCTGACGCCTTATTGACTAGAGTACACTTACGTTGCTTAATATACCGGCCGTTCATAAAGATCGTGTCAGTTTCAATGGTATGTTGTAAAAAAAGCACTCCGTCTTCAGGCCACGAGTGGTCTAGCGGGACCATCCGACCGCCGTGTCATCCTCAGTGGAGGATGCGGATAGGAGGGGCGTGGGGTCAGCACACCGCTCTCCCGGTCGTTATGATGGTATTCTTGACCGAAGCCGCTACTATTCGGTCGAGTGGCTCCTCAATTGGCATCACGAGGCTGAGTGCACCCCGAAAAATGGCAACAGCGCATGGCAGCCTGGATGGTCACCCATCCAATATTGTAGCAGTGTAATTTAGATTATTTACAACAAATCACACACCAAATTAAAGGTAAACTACCTGGTTTTTCTTACAAACGTTCAATATGCGCACGTTTAGTTATACGGCACACGTAAAAGCTAAAACTCATTTTTCTTTTCAACTAGTCCGAAGTATCTACATCTACAATCATGTTCAGAGAAACGGAAAACCTTGATCGAATAGAAGTAGGACGTTTATATTCACAGGGCATGTACATCAGTATATTCTGCAGAAATGATTAGCACTTGAACCATGTCGGCCACCAGGTTCAAGGTCAACATGGATACCGAGGCGCAGCATCAACCACCGGTAAAATGTTCAAAATGGTTTAAATGGCTCTGAGCACTATGGGACTTAACGTCTGAGGTCATCAGTCCCCTAGAACCTAGAACTACTGAAACCTAACCAACCTAAGGACATCACACACATCCATGCCCGAGGCAGGATTCGAACCTGCGACCGTAGCGGTCGCGTGGTTCCAGACTGAAGCGCCTAGAACCGCTCAGCCACACCGGCCGGCGGGACTGATGACATCAGGTGTTTAGTCCCGTAGTGCTCAGAGCCATTTGAACCATTTCAATTTGACATTTCAAGCTGAGTGCCGAACGATTCTATTGCTGCCAACATACATCGCGCAGAAGGACCACGAAGATGAGATACGAGACATTAGGGCTCATACGGAGTCTTATAGACAGTCGTTTCCCCCTCGTTCTATTTGCGAGTGGGACAGGAGGGGAAATGACAAGCAGTGGTACAGGGCATGCGCCGCCACGCGCCCTATGGTGGCTTGCGCAGTATCTACGTAGATGAAGAAGCTAAGGAAGGTAGGCACTGGTGGCGACAGATACTTGGGACGCGGCGACAGCTGTAGGAACCACGATACTAAAGGGAGCTGCAGAGGGTAAAAACTGAACGGGATGACAGAGATTTGAGGACATCGAACATGTATCTGACGACTTTGGGTGCATGTGCTATTCAGAGGTGAAGATGTTGTGGTGTCACCGCCAGACACCACACTTGCTAGGTGGTAGCCTTTAAATCGGCCGCGGGCCGTTAGTATACGTCGGACCCGCGTGTCGCCACTATCAGTGATTGCAGACCGAGCGCCGCCACACGGCAGGTCTAGCCTAGAGAGACTCCCTAGCTAGCGCCCCAGTTGTACAGCCGACTTTGCTAGCGATGGTTCACTGCCTACATACGCTCTCTTTTTGCATAGCCTTCAGCTACGTCATTTGCTACGACCTAGCAAGGCGCCATATTCAGTGACTATGTCTTCTGAACAGATAATATTGTGACTCATGTACCGTCAAGAGCGACGTTCATCATTAATGGATTAAAGTTAAGTATCAAACTAATTACGTCCGCTTTCTGAATTCTAATTCCTTGTCATGTTCCAGACCTCACGTCAGTATAGTTCTTCCCTCCTCACGCCAGTTTGCGTGAGTTAAAACGCGTGCATTTCGGCCTCCATTAGTAACACGGTGTTGGCTCTTCTGCCAACACAATAGAGGTCGCACAAGAGTAGATGTAGTCGCGAGCAGAATCAAATCAGTCGCACTGATGAGGGGAAAGAAAAAAGCGAACTGGTGGGCAAATCGCCCATGTGGCGTCATTTGGAAGACGTATACCTGGCTCCCTTTCAGACGACGATTTTTTTAGGACATTTTTAAATCGGAAATACAATGTACCTTTGCCGTATAATTGAAACCGGAGGATATACTTGTTCGGGAAGGCCACAAAAAAATTCTAAAGAAAATTATAAGGTCTGTTTGTGATTTCGAGGCACCGTAAGATTCGTGGGCCCCCATGTGGTGCGGATTGCTGTCGTTTGGAGCCGATCCGGCGTTTCGTGGGACTGCTGCTGAGGTAGCCGCCGCCACGCTGGGGTGTGGAGTCTGCGAGACGCATGGCCACCGGTCCGTCGCAGAGGGCAGGGGAGAGGAAAAAACCGGGCTGTCCCATTAATTGCTGGGCCCGAACGCCGAGATTAAAGCCCAGCCGGCGCCTGGCCCGCCGTCCCGACGCCCGGAACCGGTCCCTGCCAGAGCTGGCCACAAAAAAACTCACTCACGCACACACACACACACGCGCGCACGCGTGCGTGCGTGCGTGCAGGACCAGGTCTGCCTGGACAACAGGCGGGACGCAGAGGCTGTGTCTGTGGCTGGCAAGACGCGAGCCGCCGCAGCCGTCTGCCCTTCGGTCACCTCGCACGTGCGCCGTGTTAGCGTCTCGCTGCTAAACAGTAGGCCTAAAGCCGGCGGCACCTCCACTGACATACTGTCAGATACATTCCCCCTGAGTCGTTAATAGAGTTTCCGTATCTAGCTGGGACCTCGTCGGGACTCTTGAGATGGGATGTAGAATTATTTAATATAATTACTTTTTTTTATTTAGAACACATGTACAAGGAACTGTTGCTGCAGAAGTAGTTAGTACACCATATTTTAAGTCTGGTATTTTCTCGAATGATGGCGCTAGCTCTAGAAGGTGCTTGTCTTGTCAATACAGGTTACGTAGAGAGCCTGTATAGGGAGAGAGTGGCCAACCGGACGATACGGCGGCCATTTTTCTGCCAAACTACGGGCCGGACTTTAGAATGGCCAATACTGGAGAAATGGAGTACACACTCACCGAATCAAAAGCACAAAACAATATGGCGAAATCATTCGTTAAATGCCTTTCTTTACAGCTATAATATACTCATAGTAGCCTACTACGTTCAGCACAGGAAAATTTGATACAGTGGCTGTAAAAATTATTCGTTACTTGCATTTATCTCCTGTAAAGTTCGTTTACTTTTGCAATGAAAGTAACGTAAATAAAAAATATATAGTGTATAGAATTTGTTTTGTATCGGAAGTGCATAACGCTAAAGATTTAACGTACCTCCATTACGTCAGATGAATGAAAGTCGTAAGCAGTTGTTTACTTGGGACATGCAAAAAGTGTGAGACGTATTAGTACTTCTTGTCACGTCTTCAAACTTTTTGCGCGCGGGATTAGCCGAGCGGTGTGAGGCGCTGCAGTCATGGACTGTGCGGCTGGTCCCGGTGGAGGTTCGATTCCTCCCTCGGGCATGGGTGTGTGTGTTTGTCCTTAGGATAATTTAGGTTAAGTAGTGTGGAAACTCAGGGACTGATGACCTTAGCCGTTAAGTCCCATAAGATTTCACACACATTTGAACATTTTTTTTTTCAAACTTTTTGCATGTCACAATTAAACAACTGCTTACGACTTTCTTTCACACACACACACACACACACACACACACATATATATATATATATATATATATATATATATATATATATATATATATATATATATATATATATATATATATATATATATATATATATATATATATCCTCTCGTAGATAACAAACAAAAAGATTACAAAAATCAGGCAATGTTAAATGTAGGCTACTGTAATAACGACCAAGTTTAACAAGAAAAGTACCGTATCCCTTCTACCCCACAGTAAGAACGGCCATTAAAAACTGTCTTCAAGAGAACCTACAATTATTTACTACGAATAATGTTTCAGCAACCACGACAACTGCGGAAAACGTGCTTACAACTTGCCTGCGTCAACAGTCAGGCAATAATACTGAAACCAAAATAATGCCTAGTGTTCTGATTCGGAACGAAATAAAGTTTGACGCTATAAAGTCGAATGAGCATGGCACAACAATTACAGGAACTTTCCGTTTCCAGCAAGGACTGTCGGATATTGGCTTCAGAAAAGCTTGTGATGCTACCAGTATGCACGAACTGTTAAAGAAATAAGAGCTTAAAGAACGATATACAACGAAATCGAACATGCGTAAGTCTCTTAATAATTCAAATGCCTTTTAATCGTTTCCAAAAGTCCTCTGAACTTTAATTCAACTCAGAAGTACGGCGAACATAGAAAGCGCGAGAGACGTTTGGCCAAAAAAATGGCGCAAAAGCTAATCAACCAATCACGGGGAACTTCACCTATGGCCACTCTCTCTGTATACAGGCTCTCTAAGTTTACGCAGCATGCAACGCAATCTGTGAGACGATCTTGTCGACATTAACTTCTTGACATAAATCAAACTGAGGCTGTATTTACATGCTGCGTTAACATATGGCGTTACTTTATTACCTGACCCAAGTTTGTAACAGTATTTCGCAAAATCGGGACAAAATTGGGTGTCAGTCTCTGTTGGTCCATCATGGACATGGGACATCGGCTGGTTAAGTAATTGTCAATGTCAATGAAATTCTTCAACAGCCGTGTAACTTAAGATTTTATCTTATTTTATTTTGAAGGCTACCAGTTTCAGCATTTCACTATGCCGTCTTGAGGCCCCATATTCAACTCTGCAAATAACCGAAAATGTCATATAATGCCATGAATCCCTGGATATCGTGAATTCAGTCGTTTCGCTAGTGCTTCATTTGAAGACTTGATAGTAACTTTGAGTTGCTATCGAGTCTTCGAATGAAGCACTAGCAAGACGATTGAATTCACGACTTCCAGGGTCACACGTGACATTTTCGGTTATTTCAAGAGATGCATGTGGGGCCTCAAGATGGCATAGTGAAATGCTGAAACTGGTAGCCTTCAAAATAAAACAAAATATTCTAAGTTATACGGCGTTTGGAGAATTTCATTGACATTGACGAAAAACAGGGTCTTGTCGTGATGTCGGGACAAGGATGTCCACAACGGTGACGGTCCCGATATATCCGGACGGATAGCAACCCTAATCGTTAATCGACTTCTGACCGTAACTCCATAAAGGTAGTGACTAAATTCTGAGGAACAACACAAGGCCCTCACAAGAAAAGCACAAGCCGAATTCCTCCGCTAGTAAGAAGCTATGAGAAATGGCGACATTTCTTACCAATAATCCCACATGACACGAAACTACTTTGCTTTCTGTACCCGTTTGACCCCTGCGTCATACACCAACGATATTGACCACACTTCGCTTCTATCCACACAGATATAGATCTACATCCATACTCCGCAAGCCACCTTGCGGTGTGAAGCGGAGGGTATTTTTTGTTCCAATGTCACTTTGCCCATTTCCTGTTCGCGAGAAAAACGACTGCTGGAAGGCCTCCGTGTGGGCTCTAACCTTGTAATATTACCTTGATGGTCTTTTGCGAGATATACTTTGGAGGGAGCAATATAATGGTTGCCTCTTCTACTAAATTTAACAACAGACCATTCCGTGATGCAGAATGCCTCTCTCGCAGCGTCTGCCACAGTAGTTGACTGCGCACCTCCGTGATACTTTCGAACTTACCAGGCGAACCTGTAAAGAAGCGAACTGCTCTTCTTTGGGTCTTCTGTTTTTTCTCTATCAGTCCTATCTGGTGCGGAACCCAGACTGACGACCAATATTCAAGTCAGACTTTGAAGTCAGAGCAGCCACTGGCTGGATTTATTATTCTGAAAAGATAAGATCGCTGCAGTAGTAAGTCCTTTATTTATAGGCACGACCGGTTTCGCACCATTTTAGCAGCATCATCAGGTGCAATATGTACAACCTGACAGACAAAGATTCGTGTAATGCAAGAAAACACAACGAAAACACAATTAAAGTACACACTTTTCATTTTAGTTGTGTTTTTTCTTGCCTCACCCGAGTCTTTGTGTCTCAGGTTGTACAGACTGCACCTGATGATACAGCTAAAACGCTGCGATACTGGTCGTGCGTATAAATAAAGGACTTGTAGGTAAAACGGTCTTACCTTTTCAAAACCTTATTCAACTACTGGTCGAAAGAGTGTTGTTATTTCCTTTGTTGATAGACTGCATTTCGTGAAGATTCTTCCAATGAATCTGTCTGGCATCTGCCTTCCACACGATCAATTCTATGTGGTCGTTCCATTTGGAATCGCTCCTTATGCATGCTCCTAGACGTATTATGCAAGTAACTGCTTCCCTGTTATAAACACCTATCAAATGGCTGTACTTTCATTGAAGCTTCTACTCTCATTTGAAACTTACGTCTATGCAGAAGAGCTATAAAGAAGGCCATTAACTACGTAATACAGATATTGAAGCTCATGTTGATACTCTCATATTTCGAAATCGTTATGTGGAAAATACAGAATCCAAAATTCGACAAGTAACTAACACATGCATTCCGGATATATTGGACACCATCACAGAAGCAAGGAAAAATGATGTAGTCGTGCACTTGGTATGGATAAGGGGACATCATGGAATGTTCCATAACGTAGTAGTCGACCAAATATCAGAACGGAGCATTGCTGATAGACGGTTCCGCCTAACACCAATATGTGACATCGATTTCAAACTTGCGACCAAGAAAGGTGCTTACCATTGCTTACCATTCTTGCAACGGTGAGTGACGTGTATCTCAACAACACAAGGGCACACATTTAGCGGCCACACAACCGGGCGTCTCTCTTCTATTGTTTTTGTATGTCCATCAAAAAAATGGTTCAAATGGCTCTGAGCACTATGGGACTCAACTGCTGTGGTCATCAGTCCCCTAGAACTTTTAGAACTACTTAAACCTAACTAACCTAAGAACATCACACACATCCATGCCCGAGGCAGGATTCGAACCTGCGACCGTAGCAGTCGCACGGTTCCGGACTGCGCGCCTAGAACCGCGAGACCACCGCGGCCGGCTGTATGTCCATCCTTTTAGCAGGACGTCTCTGGGACAACGGCTGTTTACTATTGTGACAAAAAAATAAAAACACCTACAGCCGTCCTTATGATTTTATTTTATTTTGTCGCTACTAGTTTCGACGCTTCACTGCGTCATCTTCAGGCTATTTTGATGCGGTACAGGTTGATACGATCCCCATGCATAACCCATCAGTTGCCAGCCAGCATTACTGGATTCGCAGATAATCTGAAACTCACGTGTCAGGACTGCAGTCATCAACTATGGTTGGAGTGATGGTTGAGTTGATGGTTGGAGTCCTGATACGTGAGTTTCAGATTATCTGCTAATGCAGTAATGCTGGCAGCTGATGGGTTATGCATGGGGATCATATCAACCTGTACCGAATCAAAACAGCCTGAAGATGACTCAATGAAGCGTCGAAACTAGTAGCAACAAAATAAAATAAAATCATAAGGACGGCTGCAGGTGTTTTTATTTTTTTGTCACTCTTCTATTGTGGTTTGACTATGTGAATCGAAGTGAACGTCGTTCGTCTGCGGCTTGGAGACTGATGTTACCCCGCACATTTCCATCGAATACAAATTCTACTTTCTGGACTTTGTGATCAGGATCGAACTGACGTAATCCGGGCTTGCAGTAAATACAGGGAAGCAGAAGAAGTACTTGTTCGATTTGGCTTTCCACTATCTACAAGAGTTGCAGATTCAGTGTAAAGAAATACTGTTTGATAGCGAAGTACGACATAAGCTGACATACAGATTTAAGTTTGGTACTTGAAGTCTTCGAGGGTCATATAATATTATGCAGACTTGTGTTTGTGTGTAAACTCAAACTGTCCTGACCTTGTAATTCACGTTCCATAAACTAAGAACGTAGACACCAACCATCACATTTTGAAATAACAATGTCTCTTATCCTTGATACTTTCCTTAAGTTGTAACTTACCTTAATATCAAGGAGGCTGCTGCAGGTTAAACGATGACTGTTGGCACTGTATGTTTCCAGTCCAGTAATTGGATAATTCAATTTATCTGGAATAGAATCTCTTCAGGACAGTGATTACGGCTGGTTCCGGCGGAGGTTCGAGTCCTCCCTCGGGCATGGGTGTGTGTGTTTGTCCTTAGGATAATTTAGGTTAAGTAGTGTGTAAGCTTAGGAACTGATGACCTTAGCAGTTAAGTCCCATAAGATTTCACACACATTTGAACTTTTTTTTCTGACAGTGATCAGTTTTATCACAGTTTTGACTTATTATCCTTATCCTTAAAGTGAGGCTAATCGCTTAATAGAAACTTTTTTGATAGATCTTACAATTATATTTTTCCGCGAGACATTTAAATTTCTTCGTTATCTGCGATAAAGATTGAAGCAGAAGGAATGAATTTAAGTTTATGCTGCGACCGGGATTCGAACCAGGGAGTTCTTGCTTGCTAGGCAGAAATGCTAACCATTACACCATCACAGCACTATGGTTAACATTGCTGCACGAACTACCCAAGTTAGTGCACTCCCCAACACAAACTTCAGTTCATATCTTCTATTTATTTTCCCTTACATTGTCACTACTGCCAGGGCTCTCCGGTACTGCAATAGCACCTCAGCATTGGACGTAATGACAAAGTCAAGATCACCTATGGTACAGGACTTTGCCATTACGTCCAATGCTGAGGTGCTATTGCAGTGCCGGAGAGCCCTGGCAGTAGTGACAATGTAAGGGAAAATAAGTGGAAGATATGAACTGAAGTTTGTGTTGGGGATGGCACTCAACTTGGGTAGTTCGTGCAGCAATCTTAACCATAGTGCTGTGGTGGTGTAATGGTTAAAGCAAGAAGGCCCAGGTTCGAGTCCTGGCTGCAGCACAAATTTTAGTTCATTTCTTCTGCTTCAATCATTATCGTAGAAACATTTTCGTTAATGAAGTACGGCAGAGTTGATCTATGTCCGCCGGCCAACGGTTCCTTCGCCGACGTATTGCAGTTACGTCACGTAGCGGTATTGGGCGTGTCGCAGAGGCCTCGAACGCGTGGACTGCGGCAAGGTCATGGGTTCGCCACTCTGCACAGTTAAAACGAAGAGAAGCGGATTGTACTCGTACCACTCAATATTGTTACAAAGAGATGTTAAGTTTAGCGAATAAATACATGTGCCATTGTTCACATGACGCGGGGTTTGCGTTATTTCATTTGTTTGCTATTACTGTCACGTATTTTTATGATTGATGAAACTACCCAACTTCTGAGAAAAATGCATCTCGTAAAATGTTTTCACTTTAAATTCGGAAGATTTACCTCCCAAGACGAACCAATAAACATATTTCTTCGTGCCACATACTTGTACGTGTCGGTAACGTTACATAAATTTCGTCTTATGTGGAATTACATATTTTATTTTTTTCTCACTGTTTCCTGTGTCATTGACCAGCGATGCTAAATGTATCCAATCATTCAGTACCTCCACATCTTTTAAGCAACCTGTAAGTTGAACTAAACCTTGTCGATTATTAACCATTAGTTGGTCTTCTCAAGTTTATCTCCATACCGAAATTTAAACAAACAGCCTTCGCTGAAGAAGCTACCCACATTGCTGGAAGTGAGAAAGAAATTTGTGATCCATTCTCCAGAATGAAGTATATACTTTGAGTATAGAGATAAACACGAAAAAAAGAAAAAAGTAATGGTTACGAAAACTCAAAATTTAGATCAAATTCAACTTACAGATTGCTTAATCAGGAGGCAGTGCATCATGGTGGACATTTAGAATCTTTGATCAATGACAAAGTGTGTTAAAGAAATAAAACGACATATCGTCCTTGGCCGAGCTGCAACAGTTAAGTCACTAAAAGTCTGGCAGAATGGGGCTGTTTTCAATACAACAAAGATAAGCTTGGTGTTACCTGTGTTCTTGTAAAGCTGCGAGATCTCGACTGTGAAAGCTAGTGACAGCAAACCGAATTGATAGCTTCGAGATGTGGTGTTGGCGGAAGATGTTACGCGTAGCGTGGACAGAAAAAAGAACCAACGCTTCCGTTATAGAAGAACTTACCATCACAGGGAGTTTGTCTTCCTGCGTCAGTCAAAGATAATTCCATTTCCTTGGGTACATTTTGAGAAGAGAGGGGGGGTAATTTAGAAAAGACCATCTTGCAAGGCAAAATCGAAGGCAGAAGACCATTAGAAAGAGCAGCAAGCAGATGGTTGGATCGAGCAAAGAAAATTACCGGCCTACCCTTTCACGTTACAGAAGAACCGAAGATAGCTGTGGATGGAGGGCTTCTAGTCGAAGAGTCAGCTACTTACGAACTGAATGAAGAAATTAGGTCATGAAATTGAAAAATGAGTAAACCGACTAAGATCACGTACGTTATGACAACAGTAGTTTTTCCCGCGTGACAGCAATGACTGGAAATACATAAGGCGATCAAATGATACTGTTACAATATGTTGCTAAGTGGTTTTCACACTACTGTTATGAAGGTTCGGGCTTCAATTTTCCGTCGGTGCCTCGATTTCTATCTGTCGCTTACAGCTTCTTTCACACCTACAAAAATGGCTAAGCACTATGGGACTTAACATCTGAGGTCATCAATCCCCTAGACTTAGAACTACTTAAACCTAACTAACCTAAGGACATCACACACATCCATGCCCGAGGCAGGATTCGAACCGGCGACCGTAGCAGCAGTGCGGTTCCGGACTGAAGCGTTTAGAACGGCTCGGCCACCGCGGCCGGCCGCCTGACAAAGATTCGTATGTGCGACAAATGGCAAGCTGCGCGATTGTTAAGGTTTCGCGTGAAACTCTAGGTCCATCTACAGTCGTCTGGGTAAGTACATTCAAAGGTCCCAGGAAGGCAAAGCCATACCTCCTCAAATAGTAGCGTGCCTAGTAAAGTACCTTCCTGAAAGCAAGCTTCGGGTTGAGCACAATGACTTGGAGAGATGATTTGTAGACTGTGTGTAGTAATGAAGGAGCATTCGACTTTTCGTCGACGTTTTTCAGCTGGTTGGGTACTCGCGCCACGCGCACGTGTTGCACCACTTGTGCACCCCTGCAGGGCCGGCTGTGTTTGCAGCGCTACTTGTGCACCCCTGCGGGCAGGTGGCTGGCAGGCAGGTGGTGTGGCGGGGGTGTGCTCCCCTTCTCCCCTTCTCTTTGGCTCTGCCACCGGTTCCTGTTCCTGCTGCCGCATAACGCTGCACCCCACAGGAATCGTTAGCGCCAGGATTTCACCCGGAACAAGTCCCGCCCCCTCACCCCCGGTTTTCCCGGTCTTTGTTCGGCGCCTGGGCTTGGTTTCAGTTGACCCACGTGGTTTACCGCGTTTGGCTGCACTTGGAGTGAATGTTAAATTAATATCTTGCTAGATCCTAAATTTTGCCACATACTTAAAAGACACGTTGCAAAAAAAACGTGCACAATTGGCCTCAGCTGAGTCAGGTACTTCCACAGCAAACATAAGAGAAAACAATTTAGCACTGAATTCTTTAAATACGAGAACTCAGTATTCAGATGAATAGCCTATGAAGAAACATACTTCTATGTGAGAAAAAGCACCCAAAGCTAAAACAGGAAAAACCTACCCTCAAAGAATAATTTGCTTGGAGAAAGAGGAACCGCGGTTTTTAGAACTCAGACAGTATATGCCAAACAAGCACCAGTGTTCACTATAATTCCAGAGGGCATCAAAATTAGTTTGTTCTTGCTAGATCAATCCAGGCTGTTTTTGCGTGTTATTCACTGAATAGTTTTGCTGAAAAGTTTTAGGGGTGGAAGAAGCGCTGGCACTGCATGAAGGACGTTTTACAGCCGTGAAACACTGCAGCATTTATTTCCTTCTTAACTGCTCTGTGACAAACATACACATCATCATTATTATTTTTAAAAATGGTTTGAATGACATGAAATTAATTTATCTTTTGGTTAAAAATAGACAGAACAAAGAATAACGACAGATTATTGTCCTGAGACGTTTGCAACAGCATATAGGACACTAATTACACAGGACCGCCACAATTCTTTATAACCTCGTTTATAATGCGCAAGTATGGCATTGGAAGAATTTAAAAGTTAAAATTCACCCATTACCCCTGCAAATACTAACGAAATATGTCATATAAAGCCCACATCTCGTGGTCGTGCGGTAGCGTTCTCGCTTCCCACGCCCGGGTTCCCGGGTTCGATTCCCGGCGGGGTCAGGGATTTTCTCTGCCTCGTGATGGCTGGGTGTTGTGTGCTGTCCTTAGGTTAGTTAGGTTTAAGTAGTTCTAAGTTCTAGGGGACTGATGACCATAGATGTTAAGTCCCACAGTATTCAGAGCCATTTGAACCATTTGTCATATAAGCAAATATCTTACTGCTTTCATTAGGCAGTTCTACTTCATGGCATTCTTATATTCTTTAATTTTCGTGAGCTACTATGAGGGTCTACATAAACAAAACGACTTTCACTTATTTATGTATAACGTTGATTTTAGACAACAGAGTTAGTCGACTGCATCTGCGGCTTTACTACCGACATGAGAGATTCAAAACCATTGTTTTCGCATTGTATGTTTGCTCTGCTGTTTCTCTCAAATAAACGTACTATAATAAGTGAATTAGTTAATGAAAATTTGTCCGTATTGCCTTTCAATAACATCACGTTATTTTTTGTTTTCTACTGCTGGCGATGCTTTCAATCCTCTATAAATATTTTTATTTCTTTAATAATACGCATTCGTATTATATTACTATCCAGAAAGACTTAAATTTTTTATCATTACTAAATTTCATCACAGTGTAACATGTGTTGGACTGTGATGATAACAACTTTGATGTAACTTCCAGTTTGGTGAACTGGCGGCTGTTTAGGGGAGGGCCTTCTACTTTGGATAGGCGTGGAGGGGGGTGAATGGGCGGGACTTGTTCCGGGTGAAATCCTAGCGCTAAGGGCACGTGCACCCCACTGCGTTTTTTCCACTTGGCACTGTGACGTCCGATACTATACTCGGCTGCTGCCCGTTCCATTTAAAAGTGCTGCGCACGTGTTCCTGCGCTAAGCACTGGAATCAAACCTCTGTGTGACCACCTCGCTGTTACGCCCTAATGATCCGCAGCGCTGGCGCTCTGCGGTCATTCTACCCATCGCTCAGCATCACACCACAAAGTTCAACTTTATTTGTAATGCTCTACAGGCGTCGTCAGGCACCGTCAAGGTCAATTTCACTGGGGGCAATTTAAATGGCAGCTTTCGTGCAAGCCGTCAGCGGAATGGAGAGACAGCGAGACGTCACAATTCTTGGAAAATGTTCGATGTTACGTCGACGTAATTGCGACGCCACATAATTCTCTGATTCACTGCAGCTTGGCTTCTAGTGAAGATCTACGACCAGTAATCGGTTCTCGGATTTTTTCCTGTCACTTATCTGACAATGATTTGTTAAAAGTGTTGTTCAGTTCATGTTAAACCGAAGATCCGCCTATAACTGGTTCTATACTTTAGTGCGGAGGTCGAAGGAAGAAGGCATGGATAATAACAGTAACAGTAGTAAAGCCTAGCAAAGCACTACGGTGTTGAAACCGATTTTCGATTTGACATCTTTACGTTTAGTATGTTAAATTTGTTTCCACAAGGCATATTTAGGTAGATTTTATGCTTTAGGTGTAATTTGTACTTTTCTTGTCTACTATTTTTGCATTGGGAGTTAAAAGGTTTTCATACTGGTATTTCCAGCGCTTTATACACATAATCAGTGAGAGAAATATCATGATGATGACAAATATTAATCAAATTTTTCAGTATAATGATAACAAAAACATTTGCATTATGTTCTAATATTGTCCATCTTAAGGACCAGACGTAGAGGTTGTTAAGATAATCGTTGTAAATATTTTAGCGTACAACCGCTAGTATTAGGAACATAATCCTCTAACCCTCAGCAACACTTGAGAGTCAAGCTCCCATCATCTGGCTAAGATAATCATACACAAACATGCACTCAAAGGCACACAAGGCGAAAATAAAGTGTTCAAAGATGTGTGAACTCTAAGGGATCAAACTGCTGAGGTCATCGGTCCCTAGACTTACACACTACTTAAACTACCTCATGCTAACAAGGGAACCTCCCCATCGCACCCCCCTCAGATTTAGTTATAAGTTGGCACAGTGGATAGGCCTTGAAAAACTGAACACAGATCAATTGAGAAAACAGGAAGAAGTTGTGTGGAACTGTGAAAAAATAAGCAAAGTATACAAACTGAGTAGTTCATGGGAAGATAAGCAACATCAAGGACACTGGGACCGCAGGAGCGCCGTGGTCTCGTGTTAACGTGAGTAGCTGCGGAACGAAAGGTCCTTGGTTCAAATCTTCCATCGAGTGAAAAGTTTAACTTTTTATTTTCAGTTTATGTGACAAACTCTTATGTTTTCATCACTTTTTTGGGAGTGATTATCACATCCACAAGAAAACCTAAATCGGGCAAGGTAGAAGAATCTTTTTACCCATTCACCAAGTGTACAAGTTAGGTGGGTCGACAACATATTCCTGTCATGTGACGCACATGCCGTCACCAGTGTCGTATAGAATATATCAGATGTGTTTTCCTGTGGAGGAATCGGTTGCCCTATGACCTTGCGATCAAATGTTTTCGGTTCCGATTGGAGAGGCACGTCCTTTCGTCTACTAATCGCACGGTTTTGCGATGCGGTCGCAAAACACAGACACTAAACTTATTACAGTGAACAGAGACATCAGTGAACGAACGGACAGATAATAACTATGCAAAAATAAAGAAAGTAAAATTTTCACTCGAGGGAAGACTTGAACCAAGGACCTCTCGTTCTGCAGCTGCTCACGCTACCACTGGACCACGGCGTGCCTGAGCTCACAATGTCCATGATGTTGCCTATGTCGCCCATGGACTACTCAGTTTGTATATTTTGCTTATTTTTTCACAGTTCCACACAACTTCTTCCTGTTTTCTCAATTGATCTGTGTTCAGTTTATCAAGGCCTATCCACTGTGCCAACTTATAACTAAATCTGAGGGAGGTGCGATGGGGAGGTTCCCTTGTAAGAACAACACACACACCCATGGCCGAGGGAGAACTCGAACCTCCGCCGGGAGAGGCCGTGTAGTCCGTGACATGGCGCCTCAAATCGCGAGGTCACTCCGCTCGGCAAATAAACTGTTCCTTACGTAAAACGGTAAGCACTGGTCACTTCAGCAGCCTCTCCGTGCACCGATAATTTGTAACATGAGTACGGCTCTGGCAGACTGCACTGTGGCGTCAGCCGCTCCATAACATTCCAAACATGCTACAAAGGATATTAAGCCACCATACCAATGGTTATCTGCGCAAAATTTTTCACATTTGTGGTACCAACACCAGCCTTCAAAAAGATCCAGAATACCATTGAAGAAGGCATTGCTATTCTTCCCGGCTTGTATATTAAATACATGATCAAACTTAACCCAGTGGATTGCCATTTCAAGTTCCTCAAGCAGGTCGGGTAACTTTCCTTTCTTATCTACGAGTGTCACCTGCAAGAACTCTTCTGTGCCTTTCAGGGGTTAATTAAGTCTACATTAGGCAACCACCGAGCTGCCATAGTTACACACTCTGAGAACGGCTGCATGCTCCCTATAGGCCGAGCGGTGTGGCTGAGCGGTTCTAGGCGCTTCAGTCTGGAACCGCGTGATGGCTACGGTCGCAGGTTCGAATCCTGCCTCGGGCATGGATGTGTGTGATGTCCTTAGGTTAGTTAGGTTTAAGTAGTTCCAAGTTCTAGGGGACTGATGACCTCAGATGTTAAGTCCCGTAGTGCTCAGAGCCATTTCGAACCATTTTGAGCTCCCTATATCTTGTCGAAAATTACCCACCTGTTTCTCGTGTATATTTCGCTTCACACTACGCACACTGTATTTTATAAACGCCTGCCTGTTCCGATATCCGATTCATGCTTTAAACTATATCTCATTAAGTTTTTTGTTGTGAACGCCAACTGAACACTGTACGGCCGAAAAATGTTTGCCCTGAAGTTGGCCGACAGATATTAGACAACAACTAAATGTACAATATATTACAACCATAATTGAAAATTTGAACTGGAGAGCCACCATATGTCCAACAGAAGGGTAACTAAAGCTGCAATATAATATAATGCAACGGAAAGAGAAATGTTGGACGTCCCTTAAAGAGATGGCACGGACAGATGTGATATAGAACAGTCCAAAATGCCTAATCGACATGGGATGTCAAATTGATCCCATATTTTTAGATTTCCAGAAGACTTTTGTCACTGTACCTTAAAGTCATTCAATAAAAGAGAAGTAAGTCTGGCGTTACCCAATGACGTGATCTAGGCTCTCTGCTGTTCCTGATCTACATAACCGACATAGGAGACAATTTGAGCAGCCTCTTAAGATTGTTTGTAGACGATACTGTTATTTACTATCTTGTAAAGCCATCAGATGGTCACGATCAATCACAAAATGATTGAGACAAGATATCTGTTCGGTAAGAAAAGTGACAATTGTCTCTAAATTATGAAAAGTTTGATGTCTCTTACATGAGCACTGAAAGAAATCCGCTAAATTTGGGTTACATGATAAATCGAAAATTTAAAATCTGTAAACCCAAATAAGTACTTAGGGTATACAATTACGAATAACTGAAACTGGAACGCTTACTCGGATAACATTGTGGAGAACGGAAACCAAAGACTGCGATTTTGTGGCAGAACAGGTAGAAAATGTAACAGGTGTACCAAAGAGATTGCTTAAACTACGCTTGTTCGCTCTCTTCTCGAGTATTGCTGTGCGGTGCGGGATCCGCACCAGATGGGACTGACGGAGGACATCGAAAAAGTTCAAAGAAGGACAGTTCGGTTTGAATTATCGCGAAATGGGGAAGAGAGTGCCACTGACATGATACGGGAGTTGGGGTGGCAGTCATTAAAACAAAGGCATTTTTTGTTGCAGCAGTATCTTTTCATGAAATTTCAATCAGCACTTTTCCTCAGAGTGTGAAAAAAACATTTGTCAGCGCCCACCTACATAGGGAGAAATGATCGTCATAATAAAACAAGAGAAACAAGAGCTCGCACGGAAAGATTTAAATGTTCGTTTCTGCCGCACAGTGTTCGAGAGTGGAACGATAGAGAAATAGCGTGAAGGTGGTTGGATGAACCCTCTGCCAGGCACTTAAGTATGTATTTCAGAGCAGTCAGGTATATGTAGATACAGATCCTTAAAAATCCTTGATTGTACCTGTGTAAAGAGAATAACGATTAAAATATTTTTCTGGTGGTAAACAAAAGGGTTAAACGTCAAATGAGAATTGGTTTAAATCAGACTAGCGATAATATAACGCCTGACGCGCGTCCAGGAAAGGTAATGACTACTGTGTAGGAATTGTACTGTCACTTTCTTTTCTTTTTAAGTGACAAAATTTTGTCCTGTTCCCGTGAGTGGCGCCGTCACAGCATCCCTTCAAGATGGCTGCTACACTTGACGTTCGTCAGAAGCAACGTGCTGTCATAGAATTCCTGTGCTGTGAAAACGAGACAGTGGGAAACATATACAAGAGGTTGAAAAAGGTGTATGGAGATGCTGCTGTCGATCGCAGTACAGTTAGTCGGTGGGCAAGCAGGTTACGTGGTGAAAGCGGGCACGGTAATATTGGGGTTTGTCCTCACAGCGGCAGGCCTCGTACTGCACACGCTCCAGACAATGTGCAGAGAGTTAACGAATTGGTGACTGCTGACAGACGCATCACAGTGAACGAATTGTCACGCTACGTTGGGATAGGGGAAGGAAGTGTTTGCAGAATACTGAAAGTGTTGGCGTTAAAAAAGGTTTGTGCCAGGTGGGTTACCAGGATGGTGACAGCGGCTCACAAAGAAACAGGGAAAACGGTATGCAGCGAACTTTTGGAACAGTACGAGAGTGGTGGAGATGAATTTCTTGGAAGAATTGTGACAGGTGATGAAACATGGCTCCATCATTTTTCACCAGAGACGAAGAGGCAGTCAGTGGAGTGGCATCATGCAAATTAACCCAAGAAAAAAAATTCAGTACCACACCTTCTGCTGGAAACGTTATGGCTACGGTGTTTTTCGATTCCGAAGGACTCTTGCTTGTGGACATCATGCCAAGTGGAACCACCACAAATTCTGATTCATATGTGACGACACTGAAGAAACTTCAAGCTCGACTGAGTCGTGTTCGACCACATCGGCAAAAGCAGAATGTTTTGCTGTTGCACGACAATGCACGGCCACATTTCAATCAAAAAACCATGGAAGCGATCACAAAACTCGGACGGACAACACCGCAACACCCGCCTTACAATCCTGACGTGGCTCCATGTAGCTATCATCTCTTTGGGAAACTGAAAGACTCTCTTCGTGGAACAAGGTTTGAAGATGATGACTCCCTTGTGGACGCTGCCAAACAGTGGCTCCAACAGGTTGGTCCAGAATTTTACCATGCGGGTATACAGGCGCTGATTCCAAGATGGCGTAAGGCAGTTGAGAGGGATGGAAATTAGGTGTAGAAATGAAAATATTGTTACTGAAAGATGTGTCTACACACGGTAAAACTTTCAAACATGCAGAATAAAAGATGGATTTAAAAAAATAATAGCGTGCATTTGTTTTGGAGTGACCCTCGTAAAACACGAACATTAGTGACTGAAGGTATTTTTCAGTTCATACTTCCATTTTCTTTTCTGCATTGTGGGTGTGGGTAAGTATAGTCTGTCGGTAAACTAGAGCGAGCGAGCGAGTCCCCACTCTGCCAACCCAGCTACGTGACGAGGCGCTCCTACAGGCTGTTTCACAACATAGTACCGGCCCTGCCGCGGCGCGCGCTTCAAATCTGTGGCGAAGCCGTGTACAGATACGTCTCGGCGGCGTTTATTTTTAGACAAATGCATTAAGACCATAAGGAATACAGAAAACGATAGCGTCTTCCGAAACACAACATTATAGAGTAAATAATATTAACATAAGAACGGTAGTCAGGATTCTATTACAAACATAGAACCAATTGCCTGTTCAAGTGAATGTGTATGTTCCTCTATTGCTATTCGTAAAACGAACCCCCATATAATGCAATTAGTCTTTAGAATTTAAGTCTTGTTCTTTTTTTGTGTTTCTACTAAAAGGGAAAAGTTTTCTTTGAATGACTGCATCGAAACTTAACAATTCTTGCAACGCAAAAGTGTTTAAAACGTAAGCAGAAATTTATAATTTTGTGTGTTGTATTAGACCGATTTGCACTCCTTTTTTGTCACTGTCTTCGAACATGCCTCAAAAGTATGTGTTCAATGTTATGCATATTGGATACTTACTCTGTTGTCAGCTGTCAGAAAGGTTACACGTGTTTTGGTAGCGTCAACGACTATTTGTTTTGTATAAAAATAAATTAGATTATCTGTATTAAATTTTGCTGCAAGAATGGAATAAAGTGTATGAAATTTTTAGAAATGGTAAATATTGCTTTTGGTGAGCCTGTTATGAGTAAACTAAGGGCAGACAAGTGGTATAAACATTTCAGAGCAGGCCTTAAAGGACAGCAGTTTTACAAGCATGCATGAGATTAAAAATGCACAGTTAAGAGACATATTAACTATCCGTCCGCAGCTCGTGGTCGTGCGGTAGCATTCTCGCTTTCTGCGCACGGTTTCCCGGGTTCGATTCCCGGCGGGGTCAGGGATTTTCTCTGCCTCGTGATGACTGGGTGTTGTGTGATGTCCTTAGGTTAGTTAGGTTTAAGTAGTTCTAAGTTCTAGGGGACTGATGACCATAGATGTTAAGTCCCATAGTGCTCAGAGCCAGCCATAAACTATCCCGAAGAAGCAGTTCCTAAAGTGTTTCGGGAATTGGAAAAAGCACTGGCATAAGTATATAGTATGTAATGTGGAATATTTTGAAGAGGATAACATTGCTGTAGATTAACAAATAAAGTTCTTACCAAAAAATAAAAATTAATATGTGAACGCACCTCGCATGTCAAGCTTTTTGCTTAGAAGTCCAGAATCGGTGTACATGTTTCGAAGGAAATTTCAGCAGTGTTTAGAATAGCTATTGCGCACATGTTTTAAGCAATATGTCTTAGAATCAGGTGAACAGTGCACCGAGATAGAGATTTAGTGTTCCATAAGCATCAAAGGTTTTACGTGATTTTGAAACTATCTGTAACGATGGGTTTCCTCCCAAAATTATTAGTTTTCCATCTTGGCCATTCTAGTAAACCATGCAGCTTATTTTTCCATTCCTTACTTATGCGTCATATTAGCTGAGGCTGACGTTTGCCTAAATTGCAGCCCTTTGATTGGGACTGGTAATATTAGCCAACAGTTCTTTTTGAGCCGCCTTTTTAATACACGCTGTAATAACATTAGAGACGATCGAACGCTTGTTACTCCCCAAATACCTCCTCTTCTTCGTATTCTGCGCATTTTCTTGCAATGCTAGACGATTATCCATCACTTCCGGATACCGAAGTACATGACTAAGTATACTAAGTTAACTCACTGACACAGGCAACTAAGATCCCACGAACAGAAACGACGTATATCACAGCACGTCGATCTACACTGCTAGACAGATAACGTGCAACAGATTTCGGGTGCCCCTGTAGGCTGGTGGCAGCGTTCTTCCGGGAGAGGCTCTTGAGTTTACAGACGGACTATAGCAAGAAACGCTCGCCACGGCGGCCTCGTTAGTGCCAAATACCGGCCCACCGGTGCCGAGACGGCCTTGTGATTCACTGCCGGACGACTCACTTCCGCCGCCCCCGCACTCCGCAGGTGCCGCCAGACAGCCAGTCGCGAGCCGCACGCAGCAGCTGACGCCGCCAGCCGAGTGCTCCTAATCTTCTGCCGCTGCCACTGCTATTTCCCCGCGCAGTCCGCGGGCGGTTCCTTCTGCACTGTGCGCGCCGCACAAAGACGCCCGCAGCCTCGCACAGGTAGGCGGACGCTCGCTAATCGCCGGCGATGGGCTGATGGGCGAATTTCCGCCGCCGGACGAGGCGACAAGTGTCGCGATGGACTCATTTCCTATTGTAGAGTGCAGCAGCAGCAGCAGGTGTTTACAGCGGGCGCTGGGCGCCGTCTGTTGTTGCAGGGGGGATGCGCGGCCCGCGATGACGCTGGAGTCGCCGGTGGCGCCGGCGCCGTCGCCTTCGCGCGACGCCGAGACGCCCAGCAACAAGGGGCTGCTCAACGGGCCCGGCCAGAACAACTGCTTCCTCAACAGCGCCGTCCAGGTAAGCGAAGCGCTCTCAGCCTGCTGCTTCGTGCAATCAGGTCATCAACTCACATAATCGAGCTGCTGACAATAACCGAGCTTTCGGAGCCTACGTCAGCACAGGCATGCTCTTCAGTTATGAGTCGCTGACCCTTTCCCCAGAAAGGGGAGGTCTTGGTGTAGTCCATGTCCACGACGGAGCTGTGGCCCTGTATGTCAGCACACACATCAAGCTGTGGCGCCACCACGCGGAAAGTTTGACAGATTTGTTGTTGGAGTCCTTAGCTCCGCCCTCCTTTATGCCCCCACTTACGACGCAAGACATACACCCACCCTTCTACTACTTCGGGAACTTTTACATTGAACACAGCTATGTCCGTATCGCAGTACCACCGACGAAACAGCCGTCGGCGCGGGATATATATCATGTCCTGCAGCAGAAGCGCCCACCAAACATCGTGGAGACCAAAAGCCCTCAGGTTCATTGGAAGGTGGTGTGGAAGACGATTCACGCGGTTATACTGGCCACAGACGTCCGAACCACATGGTACATCACAGTCGTAAACATATCAGCCGATCACGCCTCCACAAGATAAACATGGCGGAATCGCCTCTATGTGTAGACTGCGGGATGCCAGACACGGACGAACACCGTCTCACATGTGGCGCGGTAGAAGACGTATGGCGCTTGGTGCGGCAAATTTTGTCGTATTTTGCACGAGTGACTCCGGAACACATTACACCTCGGTTCCTACTATTTCCGGATCAACAATATTTTCGGCCGGTCAGGGTGGCCGAGCGGTTCTAGGCGCTACAGTTTGGAACCGCGCGAGCGCTACGGTCGCAGGTTCGAAACCTGCCTCGGGCATGGGTGTGTGTGATGTCCTTAGGTTAGTTAGGTTTAAGTAGTTCTAAGTTCTAGGGGACTGATGACCTCAGACGTTAAGTCCCATTGTGCTCAGAGCCATTTTTTGAACAATATTTGCCGCGCACCAACACCAACACTATCACGTGGATCCGTGCGCATGCGCTACACTACTTATTTCACGATGGACCTAAAGATGTATTTGACATTTGGAACTACCTACAAGAACGTCATTGCAAGATCGTACGGAACCCAAAATATAGACAGTATTTCTCTAATTACCTAGGGAGTGCCCTACGCGACCCTCCACGCAGCTGGATCACCAACAGGTAGGAGAAGACACCCATTGAGTGAGCTGACAAGACTAAGTTCGATTCTCGGTGGAATACATGCGACACACTTGAAGATGTACGTGGATGATGAAGCGTAAGGAGAGTAGCGACACACTCTTCTGCAACATGTACGCAGCACTTTTTTTTCGTTTTTCCCATATACATTACCTCGGTGTAGGAACGTGCCGAGATATTGTTTTCTTTACTCAGAGCACGCTGCGGTGCTACGTACAGTTATTTTTGTTGTGGTATAAAGTAAAACCAAATTAAAAATAATATTAAAAACAGTAAATAAAAATAAATAAAAATTCCCACAAAAGATTTCCCCTTACCATCCCTGATTCCTTGACGGGCGAGGGGGCCCCGGCCAGAACATCTGCTTCCTCACCAGCGCCGTGCAGGTAAGCGACGCGCTCACAACCTGCTGCTTCGTGCAGGCAGCTCGTCAACTCACGCAACCCAGCTGCTGACAATAACCGAGCTCGAGTCTCCGTCCAGCAACAGTTTTAATCTGCCACGAAATTTAATAATAATGTACAGAACAATGGAAAATACAACTGATTAAAATCACTCCACTCCATAACAGCGGTGGCGCTGGCACAGCAACCGTAATATGTCTTTAGATGCAGAATAAACAGCCTTGGCTGCTCATGGTAGGTATATTTAATATCCACGTGTGACGCGTTTCGCCTGTTCTAGGCATCATTCATGATGCCTAGAAAAGGCGAAACGCGTCACATGTGAAGATTAAATAAACCTACCATGGGCAACCACTACTCTTTTTTTCTGTATCTAAATCAAATTGAGGATCTGTTAGATAACGACCAGTTTGGCTTTAGGTAAGGTGCTGGCTAACGAGAAATACGGGTCCCCACAGTGAAGTTGTGACGTCACAGTAGTTGCCTTGTTGACAAACATTGTTAGTGCTCCGCTCCGTCCGGGGCTACGGGAAATCAATATGTCAGTTAAAAGATACCCGCAGGACGTCTTAGCTTTATCATGGTTCAAATGGCTCTGAGCACTGTGGGACTTAACTTCTTAGGTCATCAGTCCCCCTAACTAACCTAAGGACGTCACACACATCCATGCCCGAGGCAGGATTCGAACCTGCGACCGTAGCAGCAGCGCGGTTCAGGACTGAAGTTTCTAGAACCGCTCGGCCACAGCGGCCGGCTGGAAGTAACCTCCGGCGTTCCCCAAGGAAGTGTTATAGGCCTTCTGTTGTTCCTGATCTATATTAACGATGTAGGAGACAGTCTGAGTAGCCCTCTTAGACTGTTTGTAGGTGATGCTGTCATTTATCGTCTTGTAAAATCATCAAATGACCAAAACGAATTGCAAAGTGATTTAGATAACATATCTGTATGGTGCGAAAAGTAGCAATTGACCCTGAATAAAGAAAAGTGTGAAGTTATTCTCATGAATACTAAAAGAAATCCGCTAAATTTCGGTTAGGCGATAAGTCACGTAAATTTAAAGGCCGCAAATTCAACTAAATTCTTAGTGATTACAATTACAAATAACCTGAATTGGAACGATCAGATAGATAAAGTTCTGGGTAGAGCAAACCAAAGACTGCGATTCATTGGCAGAACACTTAGAAGGTGCAACAGGTTTGCTAAAGAGAGTGCTTACACAGCGCTTGTCCTCCCTGTTCTGTAGATTTGCTACGCGGTGTGGGATCCGTATCAGGTGGGACTGACGGATGACATTGAAGAAGTTCAAAGGAGGGCGGCTCGTTTTGTACTACCGCGAAATAAGGGAGATAGTTCCACAGTGAAGTGGATTGGTAATCATTAAAACAGAGGCGTGTTTCGTTGCGATGGGATCTTCTCATGAAATTTCAATCACCAGTTTTCTCCTCCGATCGCGAAAACTTTCTATTGGCACCCATCTACATGGGAAGAAATGATCATCACGATCAAATAAAAGAAATCAGGGCTCGCACAGAAAAACTTAAGTGCTCGTTTTTCCCGCGTGCCGTTCAAGAGTGCAACGGTAGAGAGACGGCTTGAAGATGGTTCATTGAACCCTCTGCCACGCACTTTATTGTGAATAGCAGAGTAATCATGTAGATGTAGATATATGGATAATACAGACAGGAGGAAGAGACAGTAGGATAGCATATGCTTTAAGACAGCAGGAAAAAACTTCCGCGGTACTACAGTGAGCTGAAGAGGGTAAGAACTGTAGGTGGAGGTAGGGGAAGACAGAGACCGGAATATATTCAACAAATAATTGGTTCAAATGGCTCTGAGCACTATGGGACTTAACAGCTATGGTCATCAGTCCCCTAGAACTTAGAACTACTTAAACCTAAGGACATCACACAACACCCGCAACAAATAATTGAGCAATTGAAGTGGCAGCAGACAGTTTTAATCTGTTACGAAATCTAATTATCGCGAACAGTCAACGGCGCATCCTGATATTCACTGCAGGAGAACGCCATAGTTTAGTAGCTGGGAAGTAACTAATCACAGTTCGATGCTAAACAACAATGGCTACATTTGCTGCTCGAATTCGCTCCAGGAGTCTTGTACTATTTGAGTGATCAAGTTGTGTGTGTCCCACCGTTAATACGACGAGCGGAAACGGAAGTAACTTTTTGTACTGAGCCAGCTCTTATACACCCAATTGCAAATAAGCTAATATGCTGAACACGGACACTAATGCCGAAAGCAATTACCAGAGAACTGGGAATCGACAAACGCGACGTCTGGCGTGTGGGAGTACCGTAAATGTTAAGCGCTTTGTGTGTCAAGAAGGGAGCGCCCGAGACGACTCATTAGCTGAGCAAACGCAGACCTACTTGTCTCCGTGAGGTGAGGTGTGCCCTAGGAGGCGGGGCGCCGGCATTCTGTGCTCGCGGGCTGGACTTCGTCTCCGCCTTGTAACACGTCAGCCGTGTTGTCAGCATCCACCTCAAGAGGCTGGAACTTTACGTTATAACCAGTTGAAACAGATACCAATACTGCAGTTCCAGCGCTCAGGTGGAATGTTGGCAATACAAGTTCTGTTTGTCTGGATTTTTGTTTCCTTGTGTTATTAGTCTTCTGACTAGTTGGATGTTGCCCGACATGACTGCTTCTCTTGGGCCACCTTCTTCATCTCAGAGTAGCACTTGCATCTAGCGTCCTCGATAATTTCTTGGATATGTTCCAGTCGTTGTTTTCGCCAAGACTACTTACTCCTTCGGCCCCCTCTAATACTGTAGATGTCATTCGCTCATGAACACACACCCTCTCATCATGGCCCTTCGTCAAGGTTTTAACTAAGTTCCTTTCGTGCTGATACTGCGGAGAAACTTCTCATTTTTTATCAGTGTATCTGATTTTCAACATACTTCTACAACTCCAAATCTCAGACGCTCCGATTTTCGTCCTTTCACGTTTCCTCCCATAGGATATTGTGCTCCAGAAGTACAATTCCAGAAATTTCTTCATCAAATTAAGCTTTGTTTGATATCAGAATACTTCTCTTGGCCAAAAGTATGCCCCCCTTTGCCTGTGCTACTCTGCTTCTTATATCCTTCTGGCTTCGCCATGTGTGCTTTTGCTTTCAAGGTAGCAGAGTTCTTTCACTACGTCTTCTTCGTGGTCCCCAATTTTGACGTTAAGTATACCGCTAACCCCATTTGTGCTACTCTTCATTGCTTTTGACTCTCTTCGGTTTACTCTCAGTCCATATTCTGTGGTCAGCACTGTTCAATCACTTCAATAGGTTCCGTAATTCTTCCTTGTTTTCACTGAGCATAGCAGCGTTGTCAGAAAATCGTAAGATTCGTATCGCTTCACCATGAATTGTAATACCCAATCGCTATTTTTATTTATTAAAATTTATGTACTTGAACGCTTTTAGGCCACAGCCATCATCAGAATCTATCAGACAGCAAATACAGAAATGAGAAGTACTAGCTATACAGGTTTTTACAATAATTATTCTATTTGTTGTCTGAAAGACTGTGATGGTGGCTGTGAGTGAGACGCCGGTCGAGGTGGCCGAGCGGTTCTAGGCGCTACAGTCTGGAATCGCGCGACCGCTACGGTCGCAGATTCGAATCTTGCCTCGGGCATGGATGTGTGTGATGTCCTTAGGTTAGTTAGGTTTAAGTAGTTCTAAGTCTAGGGGACTGATGACTTCAGAAGTTAAGTCCCATAGTGCTCAGAGCCATTTGAACCATTTGTGAGTGAAACTTTTGATAGCGCTCATGGCAAACCTAATATAGAGTGGCGATAATGATCATGGACTAGTATAATATTCTTTGTAGACAGAATTTCAATACACTTCGAGAAGTTTTATTTCCGTCATTATTCCTTCGACGTACAAGATTAACAGTTGGGGACAAATACTGCATCCCTGCCCTGCGCCCTCAGATCTGAACATTTCTGTCTTTGTCTTCCAGTCTTATTGTTCCCTCTTGGTTGTTCTACACACACTGTATATTACCCCTCTTTCCCTATAGCTTACGCCTATTTTACCGGGGATTTCAAACGTCTTGCACTAGTTTTTGATGTGGAAAGGTTCTTGTGCGACTGATAAATCGCATGAAACTCTCTTTTGAGTTTGCTAGATCATGCCTCAATTATCAGACGCCAAACCAGGACTGCCTCTGGTGCCTTTACTTTTCCCAAAATCCAAAGTGATTGTTATATATCAAATCCACTTTTCTTTTCCACTCGTCTCCACATTATTCTTGTCAGAAACTTGGATGCGTTAGCCGTTAAATTGATTGTGCGACGGTTCTCGCATTTACCTACCTTTGCTATCTTCAGGAAAATGTGAATGATGTCCATCTGAAAGTTCGATGGTATGTCTCCAGTTTCTTAGAATGTACACACAAACTTTAATATTGCCGAATGAAACTTACAACGACCATTGTCATCTGACCCTCTCCCACCAACCCTAGAATGTAGAGTACGTTTTATTCATTGTAGAATTCATATATTTCTAGAGGCGAGCGTATAACCATCAGTTCTCTGGAATATAGTAAGTTTTTTGTGTTATCTACAAAATTTATTTCGTATTCCAGGCACGTCTCGAAACTGACCAAATCATTTACAGTGCCCGACGGTAAAAGTGACGCACACAGAAGGAGAACAGAAAGAAAATGAATATGAGCAGTTTGAGACGGTACGAGATGTTATTTTAGTGATTACAATACCGAGTCAAATTTACAAGGAACTTGTAAATTTACTTACCAATACGACCTCCCCGTCGGAGGTTCAAGTCCTCCCTCGGGCATGGGTGTGTGTGTTGTTCGTACCATAACTTAGTTTAAGTTAGATTAATTAGTGTGTAAGTCTAGGGACCGATGACCTCAGCGGTTTGGTCCCATAGAAGCCTGCCACAAATTTCCAAAATTTCCTACCAATATGAGGTTGCGCCTCCTCTGGCTGGAAGCATCACCTGGAGTCTGGAGTACAGAATTGCTATTCATTACGGAATTGTCATACAATTCTAGAAGTTAGTAGATAACCATCAGATCTTTGGGACATTGTAAGTTTTTTGTCACGTATGAAGTTTAGTTCCTGTGGCAACTGACCAACTCATTATACACTCCTGGAAATTGAAATAAGAACACCGTGAATTCATTGTCCCAGGAAGGGGAAACTTTATTGACACATTCCTGGGGTCAGATACATCACATGATCACACTGACAGAACCACAGGCACATAGACACAGGCAACAGAGCATGCACAATGTCGGCACTAGTACAGTGTATATCCACCTTTCGCAGCAATGCAAGCTGCTATTCTCCCATGGAGACGATCGTAGAGATGCTGGATGTAGTCCTGTGGAACGGCTTGCCATGCCATTTCCACCTGGCGCCTCAGTTGGACCAGCGTTCGTGCTGGACGTGCAGACCGCGTGAGACGACGCTTCATCCAGTCCCAAACATGCTCAATGGGGGACAGATCCGGAGATCTTGCTGGCCAGGGTAGTTGACTTACACCTTCTAGAGCACGTTGGGTGGCACGGGATACATGCGGACGTGCATTGTCCTGTTGGAACAGCAAGTTCCCTTGCCGGTCTAGGAATGGTAGAACGATGGGTTCGATGACGGTTTGGATGTACCGTGCACTATTCAGTGTCCCCTCGACGATCACCAGTGGTGTACGGCCAGTGTAGGAGATCGCTCCCCACACCATGATGCCGGGTGTTGGCCCTGTGTGCCTCGGTCGTATGCAGTCCTGATTGTGGCGCTCACCTGCACGGCGCCAAACACGCATACGACCATCATTGGCACCAAGGCAGAAGCGACTCTCATCGCTGAAGACGACACGTCTCCATTCGTCCCTCCATTCACGCCTGTCGCGACACCACTGGAGGCGGGCTGCACGATGTTGGGGCGTGAGCGGAAGACGGCCTAACGGTGTGCGGGACCGTAGCCCAGCTTCATGGAGACGGTTGCGAATGGTCCTCGCCGATACCCCAGGAGCAACAGTGTCCCTAATTTGCTGGGAACTGGCGGTGCGGTCCCCTACGGCACTGCGTAGGGTCCTACGGTCTTGGCGTGCATCCGTGCGTCGCTGCGGTCCGGTCCCAGGTCGACGGGCACGTGCACCTTCCGCCGACCACTGGCGACAACATCGATGTACTGTGGAGACCTCACGCCCCACGTGTTGAGCAATTCGGCGGTACGTCCCCCCGGCCTCCCGCATGCCCACTATACGCCCTCGCTCAAAGTCCGTCAACTGCACATACGGTTCACGTCCTCGCTGTCGCGGCATGCTACCAGTGTTAAAGACTGCGATGGAGCTCCGTATGCCACGGCAAACTGGCTGACACTGACGGCGGCGGTGCACAAATGCTGCGCAGCTAGCGCCATTCGACGGCCAACACCGCGGTTCCTGGTGTGTCCGCTGTGCCGTGCGTGTGATCATTGCTTGTACAGCCCTCTCGCAGTGTCCGGAGCAAGTATGGTGGGTCTGACACACCGGTGTCAATGTGTTCTTTTTTCCATTTCCAGGAGTGTATATACAAATACGAGTAGGACTCGCGATCTAAGTGCTCCACTTAATTGTGCATGTACACACTTCATCTGTAGGCTTTGATGAGTGAGTTTGCGAATATCGAAATATGTGACATTAATGGCCGTATCTTTTGATTGCATTTGTTGTGCCTTGGCAGGACAGCCAAGCCACTAGGAGGAAGCCGAAAGGCACGCGTTTAAGCTCACGCAGGCTGGCGTGAGGTCTGGAACAGTTATAGGAGTTGAGTCTAGTAAAAAGAAGTACGTTGCTTCTGGAATACTTAACTTTAATCCATAATTGGTGAACATCGGTCTGACGGTACATGCATCACAAGATAAATAGCAATTGATAATGGCGCCTTGCTAGGTCGTAGCAAATGACGTAGCTGAAGGCTATGCTAACTATCGTCTCGGCAAATGAGAGCGTAATTTGTCAGTGAACCATCGCTAGCAAAGTCGGCTGTACAACTGGGGCGAGTGCTAGGACGTCTCTCTAGACCTGCCGTGTGGCAGCGCTCGGTCTGCAATCACTGATAGTGGCGACACGCGGGTCCGACGTGTACTAACGGACCGCGGCCGATTTAAAGGCTACCACCTAGCAAGTGTGGTGTCTGGCGGTGACACCACAGCATTAACTCGGAAGCTTCAATTTCTTATACCGCCAAGTGACCGTAGACCTTAGCATTTGACGTAAGTTTCGAGTTAATACCTCCGTTTCGGAGAAAATGGGGTCGTAACGGACGGGGGTGTTCAAAAAATCTCCAGCACTGCCGTATGATTGTTAACCGCGCATGCCGTATGAATGTTCGCCTGCCTGGGTTACTTCCCTTCAAGTGGACTCTCCCAACATTTCACTGTTTCGTTTATCTCAGCTAGCGTCAGTAGTATCGTTGGTGTGTGTCGTTACGTGTTGACATGAACGTTTAATTCCTTTGTTCATTTCGTTTTTGTCACTGTTAAAATGCTAACCATTGAAGAATGTGTATTTTTAGTCGAACGAGTGTTCAAAGCTGGCGGTAAATATACAGTTTCAGTTAGTCAAACAAGTAATTCAGTTTTCCCGGAGACAACACTCCCACATCGCGATACTGTGCGAGATGTGTCTAACAAATTTCGAAGTACGGGTTCAGTGACAGATGCACCGAGAAGTGGTCGTCCTAGCGTTTTGTCTAGTGATAAACTACTCGATATTTCCGATAAAATGTCCATGAGTCCGAACAAGTCAGTAAGAAAACTCGCCCAGGAAATCGATGTCAGTGTCGGAACGGCCCACACAGCTGTAAGGAAAACATTAGAGCTTTTGCCATTCAAAGTGACAGCCACGCAAGAACTGAAAATTGCGGATCATGGCAAGAGACTGCATTATTGTCAATGATTCAAAAATTTCGTTCAACAAAATGGAAGGGATATTCTTAATGAAACGTTTTTGACTGATGAGGTGTCGTTTCATTTATCCGTGTACATGAACTCGCAAATTCTCGTATGTGGAGTACTGCAAATCTATTGTGTATTCATGAGGAACCACTTCATTCTTTGAAAATAGGAGTTTGGATTACAATTTTTAGACGTCGGATTGTGGGTCCCATGTTTTTCAACGAAACAATAAACGCACAATGATATGGTTCAAATGGCTCTGAGCACTATGGGACTTAACTTCAAAGGTCATCAGTCCCCTAGAACTTAGAACTACTTAAACCTAACTAACCTAAGGACATCACACAGATCCATGCACGAGGCAGGATTCGAACCTGCGACCGTAGCGGTTGCGCGGTTCCAGACTGTAGCGCCTGGAACCGCTTGGCCACTCTGGCCGGCGCACAACGATACTGTAGTGATATTCTGTACCTATTCATAGGAGAACTTGTATTAAGTGAAATACTGAACGGTTATTTTCAACAAGATGGTGCAACCGCGCATACAGCTCGCATTTCAATATCACTGCTTACTGATGTTTTTGGCGATCCCATAATTTCACAGGGACTTTGGCCTCCACGATCGCCTGACCTAATACCACCTGACTTTTTCTTCTGGGATGCAGCGAAAAAACTGTCTATAAAAACCGTCCAAAATCCATCGATTAATTGAAAACTGCAATATCCACTTTCACTACTTCTGTTAACAGAAGAAATGTTAACAGCTTGTGTTTGGAAACATGATTAGACGAATTGAATTGTTTATTCATCAACACGGGGGGACACTTTCAACATTTAATGTGAAAATTTGAAAGTGAAAATGACTACTAAATAAATTAATAATTTGTATTTCACTGAGTTTCCTTTCGGTATATTCACTGCGGCATTCGGCACGCGCGGCTAACAATCACACGGCACTGCGGAGAGACTTTTTGAACACCCCGTAGTTCCCTTTTTATCGAGTGAGATACGGAAACTTAAAAATGGCAATTTTTGAGTCTTGGCCCCCATCCCCCTGGACAAATTTCTGCAGCGACCACGTTGTTTACGAAATGACCGGCGCGCTGCCTCGGTCGAGCAAGCGTGTCTGAACACGCCTGCGAGAACCCAACAGCCGCCAGCGTCCCTGCGGCGCGTGGCCGCCAGTTTACACAAGGTCCGGACCGTGGTAGGCAGCTCCCGCTACTGCTGTCTCAAACAGATCCACTCAGTGCTGCGTCTTGTAGTGTTTTCCAGTGTGTGCTTGTGCACTGACATCGTTTGACGAAAATACCTATTCGTCATCTTAGTGCTGTATGATTGGAAAACACGGTACGTAGGCTCCTCCAGGGGTTTGGTATATTTGTTAGCACTTTCAAGCAATTCAAGTCCGCTTATAAAGTGGGTTAATAGTTTCCGAAAATCTCTCGAGCCCCAAAGGAGGGAAATTAACGACGGCGGAACGCGTCAGCCGAATTTCGTAGTGTTTCATAGCTGCTTGGGCGTTCTTGTTAGCCACAGCTGCTACGAGTGTTACTTTGCAATTTAATGTGAAAACAGTGAACAGTTGTGATCGTCAAGCTACACACGCGCACACAAGAGGAAGACGTGATGCCCCGCCCCCCGCCTATAGAGCTGAATGAGCGGGAAATTCCCGACGGTGCAGAAAGGTGAGATACCTACGCCTGTAGGTGATCATTGCCATTTTTTTAAATTGGATCTTGATCTGCTCAGCTGTTCATTCATGTTACAGAAATGTGTTACATATTTTTTATTTATCATAGACTAACGATAATTTAATGTTTGTGTGTGTTTATTGCAAAGCAAAATGTGCTTACGACATGTTGCAATGCAATGTAAAAAGGCTGACTTCTATGAGTCACTGAATTACGTCATAAATCAGACGTACCTTACTGTATGCTTCAGTTGATTGTACCCTGATATCTTGTTCAACGAGATAATGAGACGTCTCAGGCACTACACGTACGGTTTAAAAGTGGTAATCACAAGATCTAAGAAATCTGTTAAAAGCGCTAATAATTCATACAGTTCTGAATGATCGTTTACAGGTTACGACGTTCAGATGCCACGGACCTATGTTCTGTGTACCTAAATCGGTACCACTATTTGCGATTAAAGCAACATGGATAACATGCTTGAACTACTCGTGCTGTCTTATTTGTCGCTGGATTGCATATTTATTAGATTGTTTATGCTAATTTCCGCATAGTCGAATAAAATGTTGCAAGTAACGAATATTGCAACTAGGTGCAATTCATTCGAATATGTTTCTTTCTGCGTTCAGATCAGGTACTACGTGCGACTTGTCGTTTCATTAATGTCTGTCAAAATGTGTTGTCCATGAGAGTGAAAACATAAACTCAATTACTTTTTTTGAGCTAATTATGTCGGCTGGTAAGTAAGCTGTTTCGGCTAGATAGTGGCATGCTGGTACCGCACATAGTATTTATATAATTCGTTTGACTATTGCCCAACAGGCAGGAAAGGCACTACCACATTAAGTAAGTTAACAGTTTGAGACTGAAGGTGGATTTGATGTTTTAGATCTCTTCTAAATGACTGGAACGTGGTGTATGTGTAAGCGTAGAAAATCCTCTTGGAAAGTATAAATCTTCTGTTGTTGCAAAGGAGACCCGTAGCCAAGAGTCCGCAGAAGTGCGATTCGCAGTGGCCTGTCCCGACCTTGGCAATTGCCGGCCTTGGAAGCTTGCCTAGTTCCCGCCGTGATGAATGCAACACGGCTTCCTGCGCGCATTCAGTATATGGCAGTCAACACATTGGCACCAAAGACACGTGCGCTGTTCGCTTGGTGACATTGTAATGGCCGCGCTAGCGGGTAAAGATGGATAGGTAGATATGGAAGATCGCCCACCCGTCGCTAGTATAAGGAATTCGTTTCTGTACATACACTCCTGGCCATTAAAATTGCTACACCACGAAGATAACGTGCTACACAGGCGAAATTTAACCGACTGGAAGAAGATGCTGTGATACGCAAATGATTTGCTTTTCTGAGCAATCACACAAGGTTGGCGCCGGTGGCAACACCTACAATGTGCTGACATGAGGAAAGTTTCCAACCGATTTCTCATACACAAACAGCAGTTGACTGGCGTTGCCTGGTGAAACGTTGTTGTGATGCCTCGTGTAAGGAGAAGAAATGCGTACCATCACGTTTCCGACTTTGATAAAGGTCGGATTGTGGCCCATCGCGATTGCGGTTCATCGTATCGCGACATTGCTGTTCGCGTTGGTCGAGATCCAATGACTGTTAGCAGAATATGGAATCAGTGGGTTCAGGAGGATAATACGGAACGCCGTGCTGGATCCCAACGGCCTCGTATCACTAGCAGTCGGGATGACAGGCATCTTATCCGCATGGCTGTAACGGATCGTGCAGCCACGTCTCGATCCCTGAGTCAACAGATGGGGACGTTTGCAAGACAACAACCATCTGCACGAACAGTTCGACGACGTTTGCAGCAGCATGGACTATCGGCTCGGAGACCATGGCCGCGGTTACCCTTGATGCTGCATCACAGACGGGAGCGCCTGGGTGCACGAATGGCAAAACGTCATTTTTTCGGATGAATCCAGATTCTGTTTACAGCATCGTGAATGTCGCACCCGTGTTTGGCGATATCGAGGTGAACGCACATTGGAAGCGTGTATTCGTCATCGCCATAGTGGCGTATCACCCGGCATGATGGTATGGGGTGCCACTGGTTACACGTCTCGGTCTCCTCTTGTTCGCATTGACGGCACTTTGAACAATGGACGCTACATTTCAGATGTGTTACGACCCGTGGCTCTACCCTTCATTCGATCCCTGCGAAACCCTGCAGTTCAGCAGGATAATGCACGACCGCGTGTTGCTGGTCCTGTACGGGCCTTTGTGGATACAGAAAATGTTCAACTGCTGCCCTGGCCAGCAAATTCTCCAGATCTCTCACCAATTGAAAACGTCTGGTCAATGGTGGCCGAGCAACTGGCTCCTCACAATACGCCAGTCACTACTCCTGATGAACTGTGGTATCGTGTCGAAGCTGCATGGGCAGCTGTACCTGTACACGCCATCCAAGCTCTGTTTGACTCAATGCCCAGGCGTATCAAGGCCGTTATTACGGCCAGAGGTGGTTGTTCTGTGTACTGATTTCTCAGGATCTATGCACCCAAATTGCGTGAAAATGTAATCACATGTCAGTTCTAGTATAATATATTTGTCCAATGAATACCCGTTAATTATCTGAATTTCTTCTTGGTGTAGCAGTTTTAATGGCCAGTAGTGTAGATTTCTTCAGGGGAAGAAACCTGAGAGTAACGCTGTGTTTGTTAGAAAGCTGTCATTTGCGTTCATGAGTGTTACTTTTCCTGAAGAACAAGACGCATTACTAAATTAGCAACGACATATGGGAAGGGAAGGAGTGGCAGTCTTACTGAATAGTGATGAATAGCAGATACAATGGCTCAAATTAGGAACAATCGTTTCTGGAAACAACTGGATAATTTTACTTGAGAAATTCTGTGTTACATGCAAATGTATACGCGAATATCGCCATTTTCAAAGGGAGAAATCCAACGTAGTAACATTAAAGTATGCCTTAATAAGCGGCTGGGAAAATTATTCCCTGAATAATCAGAGCTGGTTAGTACAAAAGAAGTTGTATACATCAGTACTCCATCAGATACCTAATGGTATGGTGGAGGATTCTTTGGTGCAAACCTGGATAAAATTAGTCCGTAAGTTTTAAAAGTGGCTCTTCTTGTCCACTAATTAATACAAAGTAGGTAGTTTTTAACTGGTTTTTAGACGACTGGGTTTTTATGTATTTCATTTATTGATATACAAATTAAAGCTGGACAGAGATGCACGATTCAAATATGTACCAAGATGTAGGAAGTTAATGAGATGACAGTAAATGTTTCACGGACAGCAGTTACGTTTAGGAAACAAGTGGTCTCATGTTAGATGTGTTTTTGGAGGGGGTTCAAAATGGTTCAAATAGCTCTGAGCACTATGGGACTTAACTTCTGAGGTCATCAGTCCCCTAGAACTTAGAACTACTTAAACCTAACTAATCTAAGGACATCACACACATCCGTGCCCGAGGCAGGATTCGAACCTGCGACCGTAGCGGTCGCGCGGTTCCAGACTGTAGTGCCTAGAACCGCTCGGCCACACCGGCCTGCAGAGGAAGACAACTGAGGGTACAGCGAATACCAGTGTCGTAAGAAACTGCGCCAGTTTAGTAGGACAACCTGATTGGCTTCCGACACAGGAGCCAGCGTGCCAAATCGTTAAGATTCATTTATTAGCATTTCGTAAAGTATAATTCACATTAAACTGTCTATTACGCTGAATACACTCTCAACAGCAAGCTATCACCTACTTATTTCAGATCTCAATTTTATAACAATTTCAGTTAATATTAGAAAAACTATATTCAATATAAGTACTTTCTGTATCGTCAAAAGTTCGTTACAAAGCGATGTGATTCCGGCCGTCTAGTCAGTTTGGCACGAGGGGTTGGACAGTATGGTCCACATTACAAGTGGCACATAAGATCTCGGATGCGTGCCTATAAAATGTTAGTCAATAACCGCGACTTTGTGTGAAAAGCAGAGCAGAACAGAGTAGAAATGTGTATATTTTTTTTTAGACAAATGCTCCAAGATACTTTAATGTAATGGCCTTGTGACTGTGTCTAACATGAACTATGCACCATATGACTTCATAGGCGTACTTCTGTAACATTTTTTGTTTGCAGTTTGATTCTTTACTTTCAAAGTAGTTCCTCTGATGAGTGTATAAAGAAAACCATATACCTTTCCAAATTGGGAACTTATGAGATGATTCAGCAGAATTGAGAGCCTTAGCCAGTTCATCCATTATTTTATAGCCTCACCTTAAGACCAACGAATTTGTGACCTGAACACTACATCTGCACAGGGACATGGACATCTGTAGAAACTCTTAGATCAGGGGGACTGATGACCTTAGCTGTTTAGTCCCCCTTAACCATCCCAAAAACCACCACCACCATCTTAGATCAGTGGAGTGTTACAGAATCTCTGTGTTCTATCTTGAAGCGAAAAAACACAATTAGGCCCTTCCTATGTCCAGCATTTCCAATACAAATGCAACCAGGTCAATGTCGTTCGTGATAACACGGAGGAAGGAAAGTAAGTAGGTATAAACGTGGCGTGTTGCTTTGGAAACAGACTAAACTCGTCAGATTTGATAGCTCAGTTACTGCTCGACTTGATGTGAATTCCACAGCACCCTTCCTGTAGATGACACCCAATTCTATCTTCCTTTGCACCGCTGTAGTTATTTCAGAAGTAATTGCTATTACTATCAACACATTTATCTCACTGTGATTCAAGACGGTCTACGTCTTTATGGAGAAATGTTTGCGGCTGCCTACGGAACCATATTTGTATCCAGGCGTGCACCTCTGCGTCCGAAGCAAATCGACGCCCACAAATATCTTCCTTCAGGGCTCCAAAAATATGGAGAGACCGGGATTGTATGAAGAACGTGTAAAGGCTTCCCAGCCAAATTTCTGCATCTACATCTCCATGGATACTCTGCAAATCACACTTCATCTACATCTACATCGACATTTATACTCCGCAAGCCATCCAACGGTGTGTGGCGGAGGGCACTTTACGTGCCACTGTCATTACCTCCTTTTCCTGTTACAGTTGCGTATGGTTCGCGGGAAGAACGACTGCCGGAAAACCTCCGTGCGCGCTCGAATCTCTTTGATTTTACATTCGTGATCTCCCCAGGAGGTATAAGTAGGTGGAAGCAATGTATTCGATACCTCATCCAGAAACGCACCCTCTCTAAACCTGGACAGCAAACTACGCCGCGATGCAGAGCGCCTCCCTTGCAGAGTCTGCCACTTGAGTTTGCTAAACATCTCCGTAACGCTATCGCGCTTACCAAACAACCCTGTGACGAAACGCGCCGCTCTCCTTTGGATCTTCTCTATCTCCTCTGTCAACCCGACCTGGTACGGAGCCCACACTGATGAGTAATACTGAAGTATAGGTCGAACGACTGTTTTGTATGCCACGTCCTTTGTTGATGGACTACATTTTCTAAGGACTCTCGCAATGAATCTCAACCTGGCACCCGCCTTACCAACAATTAATTTTATATGATCATTCCACTTCAAATCGTCCCGTACACATACTCCCAGATATTTTACAGGAGTCACTGCTACCAGTATTTGTACTGCTATCATATAATCATACAATAAAGGATCCTTCTTTCTATGCATTCACAATAAATTATATTTGTCTAAAGTGCCGGGCAGAGGGTTCATCGAACCAGCTTCACAATAATTCTCTGTTATTCCAGTCTTGGTTCAAATGGCTCTGAGCACTATGCGACTAAACTTCTGAGGTCATCAGTCGCCTAGAACTTAGAACTAATTAAACCTAACTAACCTAAGGACATCACACACATCCATGCCCGAGGCAGGATTCGAACCTGCGACCGTAGCGGTCACGCGGTTCCAGACTGAAGCGCCTTTAACCGCACGGCCACACCGGCCGGCTTATTCCAGTCTCTAAATGCGCGCGGAAAAAACGAACATCTATATCTTTCCGTGCGAGCTTGGTTTTCTTTTATTTGATTATGATGATCGTTTCACCCTATGTATATCAGCTTCTACAAAATATTTTCGCGTTCGGAGGAGAAAGCTGGTGATCGAGATTTCGCGAAAAGATTCCGCCGCGACGAAAAACGCCATTGTTTTATGATGTCCACCCCACTCTACCGTATCTCCCTTCGTCGTCGGCGTTGTCGTTGTTGCCGTGAGGCACCGTTATACCAAGAGGAAAGGCGCGTCGATCTTAGAGCATGAGATATGATAGCCTTGAGTCATTGACAACACACAACGGTCACGGTAGCACCTGATTCTAGAATAGCTGCAGTAGTTAGGATCTACGAACTACCCCCTCTTGACCAGGTCCCCAAAACTTAACTCGTAACGAGATCCCTTCGAAGCAAATTGTCATAAAGATCGTCTATAAAGGCTTCGTACAACGATAATAAATATTACGGTTTATGGAATAATAACAGATACGACCAAACTGTCTTGTTTCTTCTGTTTTATTTAACGTAACTTTGTTCGCAGTTTTATTTCGCATTCACCACTCATTCACACTCTGATGTGGAGTATATGCGAGTGTCAGAACCCTAAATCCCAAGTTCCATCGAAACCCTTTGATGAACAGTTTTGGTTGCTCGACACCAACAGTCAATGATAATGATACAGTATTTTGTAATTGACTCTTCTAGTTTAGCCACCGCCTCCACGAATGTTTGTTAGGCGTAAGACAATTACACACTTTTCTCTCCGATCCGCAATTATTAAGAGTTCGCGTAAATGCTAACGTTTTTCTCCTTTTCATCAACTGGAGCCCGCTCTCCGCGATATAATTAGAAAAACAGTCTCAATACCGCGCCCCTCGTGAGATGCGTATAGATTTATCCCGAAATTGGCCACCCTGTAGGTGTACTCAATTTAATGACCACACTTCGCTATCCGCGATTTCGTGTAACTAAATGTCCTTTTGTTACTCTGATCGTATACCGTAGTTATTTAAAACTCGCCCCTATATTTTTTCACAACGCACAATTAGCACTTCTTTACTTGAGAGTAAACGAAAAAAATGACGCCGTATCATCGGCTTCGTCGATATAAAACAAAACACCTCAATATGCCCAATTTTACCTCTTCTTATAGGATCGCCTACCTTACTCATTAATGTACTACATATTATTTCCAATAACACTAAACTGGCATCGCCGTTATATTTTAATTGTATTAAAAAGCATGTTATTCTTATTATGCCCGACCAAATCGTAGCAAATCGCGCGGCGTGCGTTTTTAACGATAGCTTTACACTCGCCCACCCTTTATTCATGCAATATTAAATATAAATATACAGACAGGACAGGAAGATCGATCTCTCGACCGTAACCAATAGAGGCAAATACGCTATTCAAGTTCCGTTACATCTATCTTGACTCGTATTGTTACACCACATCCTGTATCATGTCAATGACACTTTCTCTCCTGGTCAAAAAGATTTCGGGTTTGCAGCCGGTCGTCGTAAACTTCATTGCACGATATTTCGGCTGGACAACTGCCAGCCATCTTTGTCGAACCTTCTTACATTTGAGGCCATCTCCTCCCCGTAAAGGCGTTTGATGTAAAATTTGAAATTTTCCCGGTGAATCAACTGGTCAAAAAGATTTCGGGTTTGCAGCCGGTCGTCATCTTAGATGGCTGGCAGTTGTCCAGCCGAAATATCGTGCAATGAAGTTTACGACGACCGGCTGCAAACCCGATCTTTCTGACCAGTTGATTCGCCGGGAAAAAATGGCTCTGAGCACTATGGGACTTAACAGCTATGGTCATCAGTCCCCTAGAACTTAGAACTACTTAAACCTAACTAACCTAAGGACATCACACACATCCATGCCCGAGGCAGGATTCGAACCTGCGACCGTAGCGGCCACGCGGTTCCAGACTGAAGCGCCTTGAACCGCACGGCCACACTGGTCGGCTTCGCCGGGAAAATTTCAAATTTTACACCTTCTCTCCTATTTCTCGATAGTAAAAAAACGTGCTGTTCTTCTTTTAACGTTCTCGACGTACTCTGGTTCTCCATTTTGCAGCGTATTAAAAAAAAAAAAAAAAAAAAGCTTGCAACATGTGGACCAGCCCATATAATAAAATAATAAAGGATTTTCTTCCATCTGTCTCCCTGTCTCCTAATCATTTTACTATTCTGTATATTATTAGCCAAATACACTATTGCCTTGCAAGGGACTGAACGAGATAGGCTGATGCCGTCTCAAGTGTGGCTGATATACCGCGTAAGATTTTCGGGTACGCAGATCATCGTTTGGCACGGTGACAGGACACACGGCGATGACGCAACAGGTGCAGCGAGCCGCTGTCCAGCTAGCCAGCCTGCCAGCCCCCGGGCTGTTCGGCTTACGTAAGAGGCGCCGCGGCCTGGCGTGGCATGGCCCGGCGCAAGAGGCGCGAGCGTTGAACCCTGGCCGCTCGCTGCTCGCTAGCCGCGCCGCTACCGTTAACTCCTCCACGGTGCCCTCTGCGCCAGGGGACGCGCACCCGGGACCGGTCCTCCCGCGCCCAAAAGCTTCCGCTGCCGCTACCGCTGCGCGCGTGCATTGCGTCCTCCACAAAAACTCATTCTCCCTTGCAGCTAAAGTGCGCGCCTTAAAGCCTGTAGGGCAGTGGTCATCAAAATTGTTTGCTCAAGAGCCAGTACGTTGTGGGGCAGCACCTCGGATCGCACGTGTACCTATGTTACACTACCGGCCATTAAAATTGCTACACCACCAAGATGACGTGCTGGAGACGCGAAATTTAACCGGCAGGAAGAAGATGCTGTGATATGGAAACGATTAGCTTTGCAGAGCATTCACACAAGGTTGGCGCCGGTGGCGACATCTAAACGTGCTGACATGAGGAAAGTTTCCAACCGATTTCTTACACACAAACAGCAGTTGACAGGCGTTGCCTGGTGAAGCGTTGCTGTGATGCCTCGTGTAAGGAGGAGGGATACGTACCAACAAGTTTCCGACTTTGATAAAGGTCGGATTGTAGCCTATTGCGATTGCGGTTTATCGTATCGCAGCATGGCTGCTCGCATTGGTCGAGATCCAATGACTGTTAGCAGAATATGGAATCAGTGGGTTCAGGAGGGTAATACGGAACGCCGTGCTGGATCCCAACGGCCGCGTATCACTAGCAGTCGTGATGACTGGCAACTTATCCGCATGGCTGTAACGGATCGTGCAGCCACGTCTCGATCCCTGAGTCAACAGATGGGGACGTTTGCAAGACAACTACCATCTGCACAAACAGTTCGACGACGTTTGCAGCAGCATGGACTATCAGCTCGGAGACCATGGCTGCGGTTACCCTTGACGCTGCATCACAGACAGGAGTGCCTGCGATGGTGTACTCAACGACGAATCTGGGTGCACGGATGGCAAACCGTCATTTTTTCGGATGAATCCAGGTTCTGTTTACAGCATCATGATGGTCCCATCCGTGTTTGGCGACATCGTGGTGAACGCACATTGGAAGCGTGTATTCGTCATCGCCATACTGGCGTATCACTCGGCGTGATGGTATGGGTTGCCATTGGTTACACGCCTCGGTCACCTCTTATTCGCATTGACGGCACTTTGAACAGTGGACGTTACAATTCAGATTTGTTACGACCCGTGGCTCTACCCCTCATTCGATCCCTGCGAAACCCTGCATTTCAGCAGGATAATGCGCGACCGCAAGTTGCAAGTCCTGTACGGGCCTTTCTGAATACAGAAAACGTTCGACTGCTGCCCTGGCCAGCACATTCTCCAGATCTCCTACTAATTGAAAACTTCTCGTCAATAGTGGCCGAGCAACTGGCTCGTCACAATACGCCAGTCACTACTCTTGATGAACTGTGGAATCGTGTTGAAGCTGCTTGGACAGGTGTACCTGTACACGCCATCCAAGCTCTGTTTGACTCAATGCCCAAGCGTATCAAGGCAGTTATTTCGGCCAGAGGTGGTTGTTCTGGGTACTGATTTCTCAGGATCTATGCACCCAAATTGCGTGAAAATGTAATCACATGTCAGTTCTAGTATAATATATTTGTCCAATGAATACCCGTTTATCATCTGTATTTCTTCTTCATGTAGCAATTTTAGTGGACAGTAGTGTATTATTAATTTATAACCTATAGACTAGCAATAGTTAGGGCGCTGTACGTTGGCCGACGGTCGCCTTGAACTGATCATTAAGAGTCGCCACCGATCGGAACACTTCGTGGCGACTATTCTCCGTTTCACATCTGGTGCCTTCCTCAGCGAACCCAAAGAAGTGACAGTGTAATTGACTAACGAACTCCTAATGCTGTGTTGTCTGCGTGACGTGTATTACGAGGGTGAGTCAAATGAAAACCTCAAATTTGTAATAACAAATCGAAATTTCGCGCCGTTATCCTGTAAGTTGGTAAGCGTGCTACAAACAGCGTGCAGAATGGCCTGTTGGTGGCAGCATAGTGCAGATGCACACATACCGTCGCAGTATCAGTATATAGATGGCAGCCCCACTTGCGACTTGCACCAGGGAAGAACAGCGTTCTGTTATTCGGTTTTTGCATAGTGAAGGTGTGAAACCTATTGCAATTCATCGACGAATGAAGACCCAGTACAGTGATGCACGTTTGTCACAGCAGTAAGCCTACGAATGGAGTAGGAAGCTCGCAAATGGTGTGACTTCAGTGGAAGGTGCTCCTCGTCCAGGTCAGGCACAACGAGATGTGACTCCACAGAACACTGCAGCAGTTGAAACCATAGTGAAGGAAAACCGCCGAGTGACACTGAATGACATTGCAGCCTGTTTACAGATTAGTCATGGGTCAGCACACCACATTGTGCACGATGTGCTCCAGTTTCGCAAAGTGTCTGCAAGTCGGGTGCCACGATAGCTGACTCCTGAAATGAGAGAACGACATGTTGATGCTTGTGAAGAACTTCTTCGGCGCTTTGAACGAGAAGGTGATGGCTTCCTCGCAAGAATCGTTACTGGGGACGAAACCTGGGTTCACTTCCACCAACCGGAAACGAAGAGAGCGAGCAAGGAATGGCGCCATTCCTCATCACCAAAACCAAAGAAGTTTCGAACAGAACCATCAGCAGGGAAGGTTATGCTGGCTCTCTTTTGGGACGAAAAAGGTGTCATTTTGGAGCATTACATGCCTAGAGGGACCACCGTCACCAGTGCATAATACACATATCTCCTAAAAAATCATCTGCGGCCTGCAATCAAATCAAAGCGTCGTGGATTGCTGTCAGCAGGTGTCCTTTTGCAACATGACAATGCAAGGCCTCACACTGCCCGTACAACAGTTGCAACAATCACAGACCTGCATTTTGAGTGTCTTCCTCATCCACCATACTCACTGGACCTTGCCCCAAGTGATTTCCATATATTTGGATCACTCAGAGACGCAATGGGAGGAAAGAAGTTCCGTTCTGATGAAGAGCTACGCCACGCGGTGCACGAGTGGTTGCGCGGGCTACCAAAGGAATTTTTTTATGAAGGAATTTATGCACTTTGTAAGCGCTGGAGGACTTGCATTGAGCGTGGGGGAGATTATGTTGAAAAGTCATACAGCTTTGTACCACTTCTGCACAATAAATATTTAAAAACATATTTAAGGTTTTCATTTGACTCACCCTCGTAATAACAGTAATTTTAGTTATATTAAAAATACATGATGCATAAAGAGACACGATCACTCATATTAACTGAATGTTGTAAATGTCGTTTTTCTTCTACTGTTTGCATTGTACTCCAACAGCCTCTTGTAATTTCACATTCCTCGCTACAAATATGTACCGCATCTGAAAATTACAGTCTCTGTAATGAACAAACACCAATCCATGTTACTTCCGCTTGAAATTTGTACCATAGCAGTTGTTTAGTACTAGTCGTACACGTCCTAGACTATTGGAACACAAAAATAAAACATCCTCCATCATTCATTCTCTAACCCGCCCTCCACCGCCAGCGGCTGCGCTACTTACCCCTCTGACATTTTATTTCATCTGTATCGATCTTATGCCTCTGCCTCTGTCACAGATGAGAAATGCATGAGGAAATCGGAAATGTATAAAGTAAAATGTCACGACTGTGAAGCGATATATGTGGGACAGATGGAACGAAATTGTAAAGTTCCAGATTTAGAGATCATAATAATAGAGAGAACGGCTCTTGAGCTGTAATAAAGCATCTCAAGAATGAGCAGCATTCGTTGGTGGACATAACGGAAAGCATGAGGGTGTTGCACGTTGAAGAAAACCGGTGGTCGCCATCAAGTTTAGAGTAGGTAGAGATTTATTGTGTCTTGAAAGAGAAGTGCGTCGGCGTTTTAAATGAGAGGACGGAAGTGTCTAAAGGGCATTTCTGGGCACACTTCAGCGGTATCCACCTTAAGAAGCAGCCACCTACATATTTTACCTAGTGACTCGGGATTTCCGCATGCTTTTTCCGTTCAGTTTGCAGTATGGGGCTAGTTTTAAGTTGGGCTAGGACCAGACAGGCATTTCTCAAATATTTTATGACATACTGTAGTATCGTTGGCGCTGAGCATTCGGCTTTAAGTAAATATCATCGCTGGTAGGTCACGGCAACGGCTTTCACTTTGAAACTGTACCTCGGGAACGGTGGACGCACGGGCTTGTGTTGGTTCAAATGGCTCTAAGCACTATGGGTTTTAACATCAGATGTCATCAGTCCCCTAGACTTAGAACTGCTTAAACCTAACTAACCTAAGGACGTCACACACATCTATGCCCGAGGCAGGATTCGAACTTGCGACCGCAGCAGCAACGCGGTTCCGGACTGAAGCTCCTAGAACTGCTCGGCCACAGTGGCCGACGGCTTGTGTTGGTTTATGTTTGATGACTCGAGTTGACAATACAAACTCAGGACATCTGTAATCCTTATATGTCCGTCGGTATAAGGAGGACTGTTTTATCTGGCTTCCCAGTTCTTAGCACTTGAAAACGCGTTAAAGTTGTCCCAAAACATATTGTGGCAATAATCACACGACTGACAACTGGGATGAATATCCTCAGTATTGCTTTCCCTTGTTTTCCTTCGCAGGTTGCTCGATGTACAGACTCAATAACACTGGAGATAGGCTAAAAACATCTCTGACTCCATTCCCAACCACTGCTATCCTTTTATGCCCTTCGACTCTTTTAACTGCCGTCTAGTTTCTGTACAAGGTGTAAACATCCTTTCGCAACCTGTATTTTAACCCCGCTATCTTCAGAATTTCAAAGAGAGTGTTCTAGTCAACACTGTCAAAAGCTTTCTCAAAATCCACAAGTACTGCGGGCTTCGGTTTACGTTTGGAAATTTGTGGTAAGGTCCTATGGGACCAAACTGCTGGGGTCATTGATCCCTGATCCCTAAGCTTACACACTACTTAAACTAACTTACGACACACACACACACATGCCCCAGGAGGATTCGAACCTCCAACGGGGGGAGGGCGACCGTGACAAGACGCCTGAGACCGCACGGCTACCCCGCGTGGCTGGGTTTGCGTTTCCTTAACTTATCATCTGTCTAAGGTAAGTCTTAGGGTCAGTGTTGCCTCACGTGTCCCTACTACATTGCTCCGGAATCCGAACTGATCTTCCCCAAGGTAGGTTTCTACCAGTTTTTCCATTCTTCTGTAAGGAATTCGTGGTAGTGTTTTGCAACTATGACTTGAATTGATAGTTCGGTAATATTTACATGTCTAAGCGCCTACACTTTTTGGAATTAGAATTATTATTCTTCTTTCCCTGTCTCATACGTTTTGCACACCATGTAGAATAGTTCTGTCATGGCCGGTTCTCCCAAGGGCATCGGTAGTACCGACGGAATGTCAGTCCCAGAGTCTTGTGTCGACTTACCTCTTTCAGTGCTCTGTAAAATTCATCTCGCAGTATCATATCTGCGATCCCATCTTCATCTATTTCCTCTTCCCTTTCTACAATACAGCGTGAGTCAATTTCTATAGTAGAGCTATCGTATAAATTCCTTCCAACTTTTTGGCTTTTCTTTCTTTGCATAGTACTGCTTTCCCATCTGAACTCTTGTTATTCTTGCAGCTCCTCTTTGATCCAACTGACAGCCGAATCCAAAAAAGTCAACTAACACTAAGAGCTTCTTAAGATCGTGATTCCCCTGCTCAGTAGCAAACAAAAATACTCGTATTTACAGAGACAATAATATTTTAAGTGTGCTTAATTTTAACTGAGTTAGTGAATTTGGGAGTTGGCTGAGTTCAGTTCGCTGCTTACCTCAGGTGCAGCGGGATAAGAAGCGCGACCATTGCGTGGTTAGGTGTTGGGAGAGGGCAGGGAGGGGGGGGGGGGCGTTGTTTTATTGTCATGGGCGTGGAAAACACGACGTGAACTATTCATGCATTCATTAAAACCTTACAAGTATAGTCATAGCTATTAAAATTTACAAACACAAATTTTCAGGACTATCTGTGAGGGGTTACGAATCAGTATGGGCCTAGGAGAAATTATTTTGTACTGTTTATTCTCTTTTAAAAATGTCTTATATGAAAAGTTTATTTTAAACTAAATAATTGTTTTCTGCTTTTTTGGTCTCTTGTGTTTGTGATGTTTCCTACTCGTAATGGTTTGTAAACATTTTGATCAGATTATATATATTAGCTTTTTACCTGCAGCTTCACTCATTTGTCTACATATATATCATATGTTGCACACATCTCCTTCTGTGCTGTTTCTTGCTTGGCCGTACCCACCTGTTTGCATACTGCCTGGAATACATTCTGATGCTACCTGCGCAACAGGCAAGTCCTGCAGGGCAGGCAAGATGTCAGGCATTACCAACTTTTTTCACGCCCACCCCCACCCCTACCAAACACTCCGATTAGAAAGCGAGTTAGTATTGCATTGTCATCTGGTTCTGAGCTATGTTTAAACTTTCAGGTCTCTAGCTCATCAAAATGGTAGTTTAAAATCATTTGCAAAATATGTACCAAAGATTCAGACAAGAAAGTGACCTAATAAAAATGTGTTAAAAACCACTTTTCTTTTTTTCCTTCTTTCTTTTGCTTGTGACTTTGTCCCGCAATGATGCAGGGTCAGCATGGTTGTCGGATTTGGCAAGGTTAATTGATTAATTGATGGGGTGGCTGGATGCCCTTCCTGCCACCACTCCGTACCCCCCCCCCCCCCCCCCCCCCCAGGATAGAATTAGTGTACCCCAACTGTCTGTGTCTAGTGTAATCCATGGCATCGTAGTGCGAATATGGTCAGATGTCTGCGAGCCGTGCAACTGAGGTGGGACCTGGAGACCAGCCCGGTATTCACCTAGTGGGATGTGGAAAACCGCCTAAAAACCACATCCAGGCTGGCTGGCACACTGGTCTCCGCCGTCAAGCCACCGGGCGGATTCGATCCGGGGCCGGCGCACTTACCCGAGTCCAGGAAGCAGCGCATTAGCGCTCTCAGAAAAATGTGTTAAAACCACTGAAAAGCGATTAATGATAATAAAGTAAATTTGGTGTTGTAATCGTCTATTGGATTCTTGTCAGTGGTGTCAGCTCTCTCTGAGTGACTGCGCTGTCCTTGATGAGATTCCGCACGTGCTGGACGCACGGTAGAGTACGGCTGAGATGCTATTTCGCTGCGAAAGGAAAGTGGTCGGAGGGCCTAAAGGCGGCGAGGCCCGCATAAATTCCCGGCCGGGCGCAGGGAAGCGGTTTGCCTACGCCCTAGCGCGCTCTGCCGCCGGATTAGGCCCACTCGCCGCCTCCCAGAATAAAAGCGCCAGAGTAAACGGCCGCCGGCATAAATAATATTATCCTCTCCTTAAATCATAACACCGTTTGTTTGTACTGCAGGCGAAAATAATTTGGCGCCGCGCCAGAGCGCGCCGCTCCTTACGCGAGCGCAGAGTCCAGACTTCCGCCCGCGCTCCGTTAATGGCGAGCTCTGGTGTTCCGGAGCGGAGTGCCGCATGCGGAGCGATGGCTTCCTGGCCTCTCCTGACCAGCGTTTCCCACGTGAGGTCCGTGGCGAGTTCCACTGTAGTAGTCGTTTCCCTCTCCTTGTGTTAAACTTCTTCATTCCATAGGAAACTGTAAAACAGGGCTGAAAGCAAAGAAGTACCACAGGTCGGTAGTAGAAGCGAGAACTGGATTAATAAAGTGCAGAACGACTGCTTAACATTTATTTATTACAAATATTGTAATGATAAATGAAAATTTATATTATTGTCTGCCACAGCATTAAACTTTAGAAAGTTTACAGTGAATGGCTTGTTTCACTCCTTCACCGGTTAGTCAACCAATAACTAGGGTCGTTCGTAACCATTCACAAAATGTTATATAGGGTTCCCAGGAGGAATGGTCAGTAATCAGGGATATGGTTCAAATGGCTCTGAGCACTATGGGACTTAACAGCTATGGTCATCAGTCCCCTAGAACTTAGAACTACTTAAACCTAACTAACCTAAGGACATCGCACAACACCTAGTCATCACGAGGCAGAGAAAATCCCTGACCCCGCCGGGAATCGAACCCGGGAACCCGGGCACGGGAAGCGAGAACGCCACCGCACGACCACGAGCTGCGGACCCAATTAGGTATATGACAGGAACGATCATTCGTAGCAAAAATGTCTGGCGAACAGGGGCTCTAAAATGCCTGCATTAAGATATAGGGACACCTGTTCATCGTAGATACTGTATAACACACCTCTTCAACTGCAAACTCTTTGGTTTCCACATTTCTTGAGGAGGTAGTATGGACTAACACAAGAAAAATTTATGTAGTAAATATTTGCTGCCGGCCGGAATGGCCGCGCTACCGCTATGGTCGCAGGTTCGAATCCTGCCTCGGATATGGATGTGTGTGATGTCCTTAGGTTAGTTAGGTATAAGTAGTTCTAAGTTGTAGGGGACTGATGACCTCAGATGTTCAGTCCCCCAGTGCTCAGAGCCATTTTTGAAATATCTGCTCTAAAATGCATACCTTATGAGCCAGCAGCAGTTGTTCATTAGAAAAGATGTGTTTCACAATAGCGAAGACGAACAAGTGCTCATAGCCGTTAAGGTATGCACTTTGGAGCGCATGTTTACTGAGCTATTTTTTCTTGTTTTTCTCCATAATACCACATCTCAGAATATGGTAAGGAAAGAGCTTGCAGTATATTTCTTTACAGGACAACATCGTTGTAAACAACACCCTCCTAGGTTAGAGTTTAAACCTTAACCGGCGCACAGAAGGAAAATACTTAAAATAACATTAGTTAAAATAACTAGCATATGGAGCCCCGCTTTCAAACCACCAAGACATTATCATGGCTCAAATGGCTCTGAGCACTATGGGACTCAACTGCTGAGGTCATTAGTCCCCTAGAACTAGTTAAACCTAACTAACCTAAGGACATCACAAACATCTATGCCCGAGGCAGGATTCGAACCTGCGACCGTAGTGGTCTTGCGGTTCCAGACTGCAGCGCCTTTAACCACACGGCCACTTCGGCCGGCGACATTATCATGTATCATATAACCTGTCATATATGTATTTAATAACAACAAGAAGGAATATCTATTTAAATTAGAGACTAAAGTCTTCAACTTTTATAGGCCTATTGCCCACAGTTACGCACAGTATTACGGTATGTTAATAATGATTACCATCTAGTTAAAACCGAATGAAACAAGTTTCTGCCATGCGTGTTTCGATTGTACTGTTTATAAGGCACTGCCAGTAGCCTGAAATATATATACATATTTGTGTTCATAGTATTAGTTTACATTTTTACGTTGTATATTGAGTTTACGAAGGGTTCTGGTACGTTCTACATCTTTATGCCGTACTTTCAGGTTTCTACATGTTTTACTTTTCCTGTTTTACTCCTCTTTCTCGTGTACTTACTATCGTTTGGAATTTGGTTTCTACAGCACTAGGAACTCAACACCCATTTAGATGTTAGGTTTTGTATGTTGTTGCCAACTGTCGAATGTTATTGCCAACTACTGAATGTGTTTTTATATATCAGTGACAGAGAGAGAAGGTTTATTTCTGTTAAAATAACTGCGTGTACAAATTGATTTTTTTTCAGTACACACACACACACACACACACACACACACACACACACACACAGGGAAAGAGAGGGAGGAAGAGAGAGAACTTGAGTGAAAGACGGAGGGAACACTGGAGATGTCAAAATAGATTCCCTGTAACTGGCTCTGGAAAAGTAGTGCGACGCCGCGCGGGATTAGCCGAGCGGTCTAGGGTGCTGCAGTCATGGACTGTGCGGCTGGTCCTCCCTCGGGCATGGGTGTGTGTGTGTGTTTGTCCTTAGGATAGTTTAGGTTAAGTAGTGTGTAAGCTTAGGGACTGATGACCTTAGCAGTCAAGTCCCATAAGATTTCACACACATTTGAACAGTAGAGTGACGTTGAAACCATTCTTCGGTTTGATAGAAGCTTCTCGTTATCTCAAAACATTTCCAGTTTTTTCTCTATTTTTCGCAAATTGCATGTTCATTCTTCACTCGCACAGCGCTCCAGGCGTAGAACTTCATACTCTTTATCATAATCATCTCATCAGCTTCTTCTTCTCGTTCTTAGCTCGATGATGTGTTACACGTAACTTGTAATGCTGAAGGATGCTTTCTCCTCCTCTGAAAGCATGTGCCGAATATTATCCTGATTCAGGCACCTTGTGTAGTTTTTGCAGAGATATTGGGGCCAAAGAAATGGAAATTGATGTGAGAATGGAGGGGGCGGGGAAGAATGGCGGAGAGTGAGGTAGTGGAAAGCTGACACGAGACTCGTTTTCCACGACGGGTATTTGCATCTCCTCTGATCGTTGGCCAAGATAAAGTCTCACTTATTTCCGCCACTGGGTGTGAGTGACATGATTACCCGTGGACGTTTCAGTAAGAGGCAATTTGTATACCGTTCGTCATTTCCGGCAAGGCGACAGATCTTTGTTCTGGGAGTCAGGAAGCAATAATGTAACAGAATGCGAAGGATGTTAGTGCCTCACATCCATCATAAATCTTTCGTTATACAAGGGTAAGACGAAAAGTCTAACCAAACTATAACAGACAGAGTTAGCATCATAATTGCCTACAATTTTGCGAAAATGTAGCTGCTCAAGGAACATTTATGTTTTTAGAGATGAAAAATGATAATGGTTCCTCGTAGCCGATTGCTAACGGTATAAATAATTACGAAAAATTGCCATTGTTAGTCTTCGTAATTTAGTTTGATAGTTATTTATTTGTGTAACATTATCAGACAGGGTCCTCAGGCTATCTTGAGATCGCACCGTGATTTTGTATATACAAATATACATTTCGCGTCACAGTTTAATTAGATAATGATACGAATAATGCCAATAACAGATTATGATAGTTACTAGTAATCGCGCTGAATAAAGTTCGATACTTTAATATCTTCTGCAGTTGTTCAGAAGGGAGTGAGACAGGGTTGTAACCTAACCCCGATGTTATTGATTGTGCACTTTGAATAAGCAGTAGAGAAAACCGAGGAGTAATTTTGAAAGGGAATTAAAATATAAATGGTAGGGTTTGCCGATGATACTGACCGGATAATGTCTTGAAGAGAGATTATAAGATGAACTTCAACAAAAACAATACATTGCCAATGGAGTGCACTCGAATAAGATATAGAAAGGATATTAAATGCATAATTGCAATAACAACAAAAGCATTTTTAAAAAATAGAAGCGTTTTATATGTTACAAATATTTTTCTGAAAATATTTGCCTGGAATCGGTAGTGAGAAGTGAACAATAAGCACTACACAGTACAGGTAGAAGCATCTGGAACATCGTGTTACGGGAGAATGCTGAATATCACATGGATAGACTTTTTGGAAATTTGTGGTAAGCGTCTATGGGACCAAACTGCTGAGGACATCGGTCCCTAGACTTACACACTACTTAATCTAACTTAAACTAACCTACGCTAAGGACAACACACACACCCATGCCCGAGGGATGACTCGAACTCCGACTGGGGGAGCCGCGTGTACCGTAACAGAACGCCTTGGACCTCGCGGCTACCCCGCGTGGCAGATGGATAGATCATTTATCTACTGCAGAATTCCTGAGTCGACCTAAGGAAAAGGGAAATCTATGCGCAACTGTCTAAAAGGAGGGATCGATTCATAAGACTCAGTTCGTTAATTTAGGGAGAAAGCTGGTTTAAATGGATGTACGTCACAGGGGTTATGCAGAGATGAAAGGGATCGCGGAGGATAGCATGCAGAGCTGCGTAAAACCAGTCTTGACTGTAGATCACCAGGACCACAACAACGACAACAAGAAACTACTACAGTTGGCTGCACCGTTCTGTTTTGGCTCCTCTAGCAGATGTTGCGGTATTGGGGCGCGAGGATTACAGTTTGTGCCAGGACCTGCGTGTAAGCAAAATATCAGTAATGAAATCTCCCCGGGTTATCAGCCGAATCGTGGTTCGTAGTGTTGCAACATTTCGGTGAGTTTCCTATTCGCTATCTTCAGACGCAGAGTCGATTTCGTGTTCTTAGACCGACGGAGCTATAATATACAGTGTGCTAAGCAGACTGTTTTCCACATCCCTCTAGGTGAATACCGGGCTGTCCCCACTTTCCGCCTCAGTTACACGCGTCGCAGACACTTGACACACGTCGCACTATTTCACGATTTACACTATACGCAGACAGTTGAGGTACACTGATACCGTTCAAAAATGGTTCAAATGGCTCTGAGCACTATGGGACTTAACATCTGAGGTTATCAGTCCCCTAGAACTTAGAACTACTTAAACCTAACTAACCTAAGGACATCACACACATCCATGCCCGAGGCAGGACTCGAACCTGCGACGTAGCGGTCGCGCGGTTCCAGACTGAAGCGCCTAGAACCGCTCGGCCACCCAGGCCGGCTCCGTTCATCGGGATACGGGGTGGCAGCAGGAAGGGCTTCTGGCCACCCCTTGACACTAACATGTCAAATCCGATTTCATCCCGCCAACCCCGCGCAAAATGCGGGACAAAGGCGCAAGATATAGTGTGCTAAGCAGAGTGGCCGTCTTGACTCGTAGCTTATGGAGCATTCTGAAGCTGTACTGTCCGCAGCTCGTGGTCGTGCGGTAGCGTTCTCGCTTCCCGCGCCCAGGTTCCCGGGTTCGATTCCCGGCGGGGTCAGGGATTTTCTCTGCCTCGTGATGACTGGGTGTTGTGTGATGTCCTTAGGTTAGTTAGGTTCAAGTAGTTCTAAGTTCTAGGGGATTGATGACCATAGATGTTAAGTCCCACAGTGCTCAGAGCCATTTGAACCATTTGAAGCTGTACTGGACTTCGTCCCCGAAGAGATGTACCATGACACTTACTCGACATTTCGCCTGAAGATGGCGAGTAGGAAAGTCGTCGAAACGTTGCGGCAACGCGACTCACCTGTAACCCCAGAAGGCTTCAACAGTGGAATTCGCCTCCCATTTAGCAAATAACCAATTACCTAACCGTATTTTTTTCTCGAAGCAATAATTAACACTTGTGCGATTATCCACGTGACACGGTGATTCGTGACGTTTCTCTGTGCACACGGAGTTAATGTGTGGAGAGGCCGTAGCGAGGGAGAGAATTTCGCAGCGGCCGTGTGGTATATATCACGGCGCGGCTCCTCGCAAGGCGTCGGTAATGGAGACCCGGGTGAGCTCGCACGGCCGTGAGTCAGAGCAGCTCGGTGGGAAAAGTTCGCGAGGCGCGACGGCCCGTCTCGGTCCGGCGTGGCTTGGCCTGGGAACGCGGGGCCCGTAATGATACTCTCGCCTCCTCCGGGCACCGGGCACCCGGCTGGTCTCCATTTGCGGCAGCCGGTCCGGCCAGCGGCGTGGGCTCCATTAGGACACCTAATAAACTACACCGCTCTCCTGTGCAGGCGGAAGGAGCGATAAAAATAGCAGCCTCACTTGCCCTTTAAATACTTACGGCCAATTCAAATATACAAATACACTACTGGCCATTAAAATTGCTACACCACGAAGATGACGTGCTACAGACGCGAAATTTAACCGACAGGAAGAAGATGCTGTGATCTGCAAATGATTAGCGTTTCAGAGCATTCACACAAGGATGGCGCTGGTGACGACACCTACACCGAGCTGACATGAGGAAAGTTTCCAACCGATTTCTCATACACAAACAGCAGTTGACCGGCGTTGCCTGCTGAAACGTTGTTGTGATGCCTCGTGTAGGGAGACTTTGATAAAGGTCGGATTGTAGCCTATCGCGATTGCGGTTTATAATATCGCGACATTGCTTTTCGCGTTGGTCGAGATCCAATGACTGCTAGCAGAATATGGAATCAGTGGGTTCAGGAGGGTAATACGGAACGCCGTGGTGGATCCCAACGGCCTCGTATCACTTAGCAGTCGAGATGACAGGCATCTTTTCCGCATGGGCTGTAACGGATCGTGCAGCCACTTCTCGATCCCTGAGTCAACAGATGGGGACATTTGCAAGACAACAACCATCTGCACGAACAGTTCGACGACGTTTGCAGCAGCATGAACTATCAGCTCGGAGACCATGGCTGCGGTTACCCTTGACGCTGCATCACAGACGGGAGCGCCTGCAATGGTGTACTCGGCGACGAACCTGGGTGCACGAATGGCATAACGTCGTTTTTTCGGATGAATCCAGGTTCTATTCACAGCATCATGATGGTCGCATCCGTGTTTTGCGACATCGCGGTGAACGCACATTCCAAGCGTGTATTCGTCATCGCCATACTGGTGTATCATCCGCCGTGATGGTAAGGGGTGCCATTGGTTACACGTCTCGGTCACCTCTTGTTCGCATTGACGGCACTTTGAACAGTGGACGTTACATATCATATGTGTTACGACCCTTGGCTCTACCCTTCATTCGATCCTTGCGAAATCCTACATTTCAGCAGGATAATGCACGACCTCTTGTTGTAGGTACTTTACGGGCCTTTCTGGATACAGAAAATGTTTGACTGCTGCCAGCACATTCTCCAGATCTTTCACCAACTGAAAACGTCTGATCAATGGTGGCCGAACAACTGGTTCGTCACAATACGCCAGTCACTTCTCTTGATGAACTGTGGTATCGTGTTGAAGCTGCATGGGCAGCTGTACCTTTACACGCCATCCAATCTCTGTTTGACTCACTGCCCAGGCGTATCAAGGCCGTTATTACGGCCATAGGTGGTTGTTCTGGGTACTAATTTCTCAGGATCTATGCACCCAAATTGCGTGAAAATGTAATCACATGTCAGTTCCAGTATAATGTATTTGTCCAATGAATACCCGTTTATCAACTGCATTTCTTCTTGGTGTAGCAATTTTAATGGCCAGTAGTGTACTTACGGCCAATGGAAATATACAAGGAGCACTGGCCAGGCAGTTCCAATCGTCGTTCTACTACGCCTATACCTTGGTCATAAGGTGGATTTATTTTCATTACAATTGACACTTTGTGTTTAATCCCTAGCTAATAAAATATTGCACCTCATTCTTAACTGTACACATCCTCAGCAGTTCCAGTGCGAGCATAAAGTGCTTCCCTGTGATTCTTGAAGTTTTCCCGCCGCGACGAGTATTGCATAATGTTTCGGGATTGGAACCGGATGACGTCGACATATTGCCACGATATTTCTGCTAACGACCATTAAGCCGTCCTCAGGTGAGTGTTTTGGGCTGGAGGTCGCTAGTATGCGTCGCTAACTTTGTACCAAACATTGGCGCGGAGGCATACGCATAGCTGGCTGCTGCATGTTCGAATGTTACTTTATCTGTGGCTCCCAGGCGCATGCGTAAAAGTGATATTTTATCCAACACAGAATGTGCACATTCCATCACCTTCGCACTGCGCCGGCGCGCCACAGCTGGAGTAATATTCGAAGAGAGTGCTAAAGTCGACAGAGGGCGCTCATGTAGCGGGTGCCTATGCCCAAACCTACCCGCGCCAATTTTTGGTAGCAGTCTCTAATCTAAAACACACAACTGAAGAAGGCTTAACGATTGTTAGGCGAAACATCGTGACTGGATGTCAACGTCATCTGGTTGCCATCACGAAACATCAGGGAAAGTCTTTCCCTGATTGTAAAAATTTATTTCTGAGTATTATGCTACATACAACTAAGCAGTTTGTTGCAAATGGTAGCTTTGTATAGAGAGACTTGCACATGTTGCCCGTAGACTAATATCTAGGCGATAATCAGTTTATTTCTCTCCAAGTGTTTGCCAGTAGATCTTTCACCGTCGCCTATGCAGCAACTCGTACTCGTGCCGTAAGAGTTTACAAGTGACGAACATCCGAACTGAACACTTTATCCTTAATGTAACACCACAAAAAGTCAAGAGAAGTTTAATCTGGTGAACGCGCTGGCTGTGATGTTGGACCGTCTTTCCAATCCATCTTTCCTGAAAAGTTTCATCCAAGAAAAGGCGAAAAAATAATCTCCAATGTGGCGGTGCACCGTGTCCTTGAAACATCACCCGTAATCGAAATTTCTGTAACTGAGCTCCAACATGCGCAAGTAAACTGTTGCCACAGCGGTAGACTCGGTGAAAAAAAAAATAAATAAATACGAGACCTGTTCAGAAAGTAAGCTCCGATTGATTGCCAAATTGAAACCACAGTGAACATCAGAAATGTTTTACTTGTAACAATTAGCTACACCTTTCAGCTACTTCTCTACGTAGTCGCCGTTATGACTTAGACTTTTGTCATAGCGTTGTACCAACTTTTCAATAGCCTCATCATAGAAGGCAGCCACCAGTGCTTTCCGCCAATTCTCCACGCTGGCCTACACCTCGTTGTCTGTGTCAAAATGTTGTCTTCAAAGACAGCGGTTCATGTGACCAGAGATGAAACTCAGGGGGAGACAATTGCGGACTGTATTGTGGGTAATCTCACATTTCCATTTGGAAACGATGCAGGAGCATCTTCATTGCCCCTGCAGAATGCGGGTGAGAATTGTCTTGAAGAATAAACAGCACGACAGTTATGTAATGTTAGCTGCATAGCTTCAGGCGAAATTTCTCACCAGGCCCTCGTACTTGGCGGCAGACACTATTTTCTAGACATCTTTACGCACTCACTGCGAGCTCAGAAATGAGAAGAGCGACGTGATGCTAACTGGGGTTATACTAGAGACACTACCCAACACATCTGTGCAAAGCTTTATCGGATTTTCATAGTCGTTTCCATTTCGCGACCGATCGGAGCTTACTTTCTGAACGCCCCTCGTAAAATAAAAAAAGGGGGTCCAATAATTGCGTTGTTGCACGTTAAGACGCACGACACATTCACTTTCGGGCTTATCTGCTGTACTACATATGTGGGTTTTACGACCCCAAAGTCCGGACCTTGCGCCTGTTTACTTTCTCGGAGATGTGACGAGTCACTTCACCAGAAAAAAAAAAAACTTTATTTTGGTTTACATTGTATGCGTCGTTCCGCGTTCCAGTATGTTCCTAGCAAACGCAACACATCTGGCTGCAAAAGCAAGCAGGAGTTGCACTTTGTATTCATTGGCACGCGGGCGTTTGTGTAAAAACTTCACCACCGTGCTCAGAGGTAAGCCCGTTTCTAGGGAAACACGACGCGTCTATTTCCGCGGACTGCGCCTAAACGCCGTACGCACGGTATCACAAGACTCGTCTCTCACACCTTGCCACCGACACTGCCAGTCTCTTTAAATTTTTCCCTCAATTCTTTGATGCTCTTCGCGTCTCTTGGATGTTGACCATAGGCACTTCGGAACTGACCTAGAACTGTGATAGGTGACCGTGTTTCGTGAAACTACAGAACACATTGCGCTTTCTCCTGAGTACGCGCCATTGTGGCGGCAGCACTCTTGAATTGCGCTACCTGTAACAAGAGAGAGAGAGACAAGGAAGAAATCAGATGCTGTGGCATACGTAGAATTGTAAACTTCGTGGGTTAAGCTACCATTTGCAAAATAGCGGATAGACATCTGAAAGTGTATCCTTGAAAAACTTCATGACTTGAGCTACCATTTGCAACAAATTGCGCAGCTGTACCTAGAATAGCTTTTTAGAAATCATCATTATCAGTGTTCTGCCAAAAGGCATGTTTTCACATGGTAGTTCTCCAGGCTGTCCGGTCTTCTGCCATCCTCTTCAGGTCCGCATAATTTCCTCTTCCCTTTATGTCGTCTATCATCTTGTATCTCCTTCTTCCTCTCAGTCTTCTCCCACAAACCAATCCTTCCAAAGCATCTGCTAGCAAGCACTCGCTTCTCAATGAATGTCCCAACCAGTTCTTTTTCCTTTCTCTTACAACCTTCAGCAGACATCTTCTCACACCAACCCTTTCCAATACTCTTTCATTACTCACTCTTTCCATCCAGCTTATTCTCTCCATTCTCCTTCACACCCACATCTCAAATGCTTCTAACCTTTTTTCATCCTCTCGTCTCAGTGTCAATGTTTCTGCCACACTCCAGACAAAACATTTGCCAAGACTTTTCCTTAGACATTTATCGAATTTGACACATAAGAGTCTCTTCTTTCTGTTGAAAGCCTCCTTCGCTATGGCTATAGAAATAAACTCTAGTAATCAAGGACAGACTTTACGCTCACGCTGTAGAATACCGCATCTCATTCTTATCAATCTGTCTACACTTTATGACGTATGGCGTACGTGCTTTGTGTATCACTCTTGAATTCGCTAATGGAACAGAAAGAAGATTGTTGATAAAGCTTCCGTGTAGGCTCGAATCTCGCTAATTTCACCTCCATAGTCTTTTCACGAGGTATGCGTAGGAAGAAGCAGTATATCGATTGACACTTGCAGGGACATACGGCTACGCTCTCGAAATTGTTGCGCGTACTAAATGAACCTGTAACGAAACGAGCTGTTCTTCTGGTGCAGGTCCCAAACTGACGGGCAATGTTCAAGCAGTGGTCAAACGTCAAGATTTGTAAGCTACCTCGGTCGTGGGTGGACAACAATCGAGATGATGTACGTTGTGTTGCCTACCTTAAGATGGACCAGTTTTATTTTACCGACGCTATGTGGGACACATCACACACATCTATATCCGAGCACCTTTCGGGTACGCATCCGGGATAGTATTATTTCTTCTTATGATATTTCAGATGATAATCTTAAAACCATCTTCAAGGTGAGTCGCTGTTAGAATTTGAACCATCAGACACAATACTGTGAAGTAAACACGTGTGCATCAGACAGCACCGTCGGCAACAAGAGTATCAATCATAGAAAACCTTTATGCGTCTAAGACAAAGCAAACACAGACTCAGAAAATCAACAGTGCTTACAAATTATGTGGTTTATTATTAAAATGGGTGTCATGTGTTGAAATGCTAGGCAGTAAAAGACCAATAATTCCCCCGAGAGCGACAACGATAAATGAGAGGTTTCCACGATTTGTCGAGATGGAAACCATCGACTCTGTTGAGCAGGTTGTCTGCTAATTGTATTTCCCCAGCTTCTTCTTCTTCTCCTCCTCCTCCTCCTCCTCCTCCTCCTCCTCATCTTCATCCTCATCCTTCTCCTCCTCCTCCTCTCTCTCCCTCTCCCTCTCTCTCTCTCTCATACATACACACACACACACACACACACACAATCGACAGCAACGATGACGTTGCGCCCTGAAGTTGTAAAGTAATGTGGCGGTAGGTATTCGCGACCGACTGTGAGAAACGTGTCGACGCTTTGCCCTAGGCAAGAGACTTGTATATGGCGCGGCCGCTCCAGGCCGAAGTGGAACTGGAGCAGTGGAGCTGCGGCAAGTGATGTCACCGGCGTGATTCTCGGGTTACGGCGGGACCGCTTGCTCGCACGTGTCACTTTCCGTCGTCCTCACGTGCGCCGATGAGCCGAGAGTAGCAGGAGATAAGTCAGCAAGGTTAAACGTCCCTTAGAGGGCAATGCCATCAGAGACAAGATAACGAAACCTGCCGTTAGATACAGACTTGCTTAGCTAACCGGTCTCTGTTTGTGATCGCCACACGGTACAACGGAGTTTGGTCTCCTTCGTACTGGAATGATTGAATAGTGATTCACCCAGCCAAATAAAGTCTTCGTCGCATTAGAGGTGGGCGTGTGCGTAGTTTATAAAGTTGGGTTGTTTTTTTGGGGAAGGAGACCAGACAGCGAGGTCATCGGTCTCATCGGATTAGGGAAGGATGGGGAAGGAAGTCGGCCGTGCCCTTTCAGAGGAACCATCCTGGCATTTGCCTGGAGTGATTTAGGGAAATCACGGAAAACTTAAATCAGGATGGCCGGACGCGGGATTGAACCGTCGTCCTCCCGAATGCGAGTCCAGTAGTTTATAAAGGTGAGTACCCACCTTAACGTTGTAGTGGAGCGTTAAGAAACAATCAAAGGAGACACTGCAGTACGTACTCGACAACTCGTATTTGCGACCAAGATTGTACCCAGGGTGTGAGTGGGGAGGCGGAAGGGGTGGACCGTGAATGACGAAATAGCGTTGAGATATCACGGCAAGGCAGGAGAATGTGTGGGTACAATTCCTGCTAGTTAATATCCATTACGTGTTCTGCCTTGGCTTTCGTAAAACTATTTCTAGTGGACCATCGTGCAGATGTATGCTTCTGAAAGTGGCCTTACGTGAGCCAGCTGTAACCGCTTTATTAACGGTCGTCAAATATGGGCGGAGAAAATAGCGAAGAAGATTGAGACGACAGTGGATTCAAGGATGCCTAATGTCCTGAAAAGAGCGTAAACATATACTACCTCCATTTAGAAAATAACATCTTTGGCAAAAAATTTGAATAAAAAAATTATTGAGCATTTGTGAGGAGTTCAAATAATGAGGCTGATCTGGAACCGAAGACAGATAGGCAATTTACTCGTGCTTCGTTGTTGCACTCTAAGCTTGTGCTTCTCATTTTTTTGCCTTCGCAATTCCCAAGTTCACTTCCATTCTGTTATTTCTACTAATTCGCAGAGATACACACATTGTTGGTTGTATAGAATTCCAGTAGAGGTTTATTTTACCATACAAAGCTTTGCACTCACAGGTGTGATGGCACCTTTACAATAATTTTTTGTGACTCAGCAGGCGAGTGAAAGTCTGTTAGTTGGATGCCTGTTCGGTAACTTCCATGTTCCAAACCTACCGTAATTAGCCAACCGGAGAAAAGGGCCCTACAGTTGAACGTGGAATCCGAACGACATGTAATTCCTGGCAATTCTTTACGTTTTTGAGAAGTGAGGGCTAGATGAAAGGCAAACTGAAAATTTCCATGATCCGGACGGGTTTCGATCCTGCGACCACTTGGTTTCCACGCACGCGCGTTGCCCTTAGAGATCGAGCTACTAATAACTATCGCTATGACTTTTCCTGAACATTTATTATAACAAATCGTAACCAGAACGCCGCATGTTTGACACATCTTTTTAATACGCCGGTGCTTGAAACTACACACTTTTATCGCACACGCGTTTTAATTAAAATGGAAAAGAATATCAAATGCGATACTTCAATTTCACGAAGCTGTATTCCAACGTAGCGTCTACTCCTTTTGCTGTCCGACGTAAGGAGCGATGTTGCATCGTATAGGTTCTCGTTCTGAATCGAAGTTCGTGATAGGAAATGCTCCGCGACGTGAAGTTCTTGATTACGAAGTCAGAAAAATCGGCACGCCCACGTTCGGGTTCACGTCACATGTGAGGAGGGCGTTTAGGATCTACATCAAGGAGGCCCCAGATTCTGGAGCCGATGACCTGTCCTCATTCCTCTCAATAACACCAAAGAAAATAAATCTGCTGTCGGTGATATCGCGCAGTCTCGTGGGCTTGGTTCAATGGTTCAAATGGCTCTGAGCACTATGGGACTTAACATCTGAGGTCATCAGTCCCTTAGAACTTAGAACTACTTAAACCTAACTAACCTAAGGACATCACACACATCCATGCCCGAGACAGGATTCGAACCTACGACCGTAGCGGTCGCTCGGCTCCAGACTGTAGCGTCTAGAACCGCACGGCCACTCCGGCCGGCTTCTTGGGCTTGATCACAGAATGAGTCTTTTAAGAGATGGGCGAACAACAGGAGTATTTTTGTTTACTGCGAACAGTGCTAAAAGGTAGTTGTATTGCTGCTATAACTTAATAGATACAGTAGTTATATTATTGCTGTAACTTGATGGTTACATTTCAACGCTTGAGGTATAGAAATATTTGCCCGCAGTTAGAACCCTCTTGACTATATCTCTAGCGAGCGGTGTAGGCACGACTGTTGAAACCATTTGCAGCTGAGCTCATGTGTTCCAGACTAGATCTAATTTCGCGTGCGGTGGCGTAACCTTGCACGCTTTTAGCGCACCAAAGCGTGCTGAACCGGCGCTGATGTAAGTACCGGCTGCGGAAGATATTAAGTGCTTCAGAAACTGCCGCATATCTAGCCCCTCCGCTGCCATACTGGACACAGTAAGCACGCTGCTACCAGTAAAGCATGTGTCGTTATCGGCATCCATATCAGAATTACATTCGATATCGATTGCGTCGGACATCATACTTGGTATAAAGTCCACCGCTGGAAGAGTATCCTAGCTAACATTGGTTGTCTGTAAGTTTAGCGTTTCAAAACAATAAAATTGGAAATTTGTGGTAAAGGCTATGGGACCAAACTGCTGAGGTCATCGGTCCCTAGGCTTAGGAACTACTCACTCTAACTTAAACTAACTTACACTAAGGACAACACACACACCCATGCCCGAGGGAGGACTCGAACCTCCGACGGGGAAGCCGCGCGAACCGTGACGAGACGCCCTAGACCGAACGGCTACCCCGCGCGGCTCATAATAATATCCGTGATTTTTTTTTTTTTTTTTTTTTTTTTTTTTTTTTTTTTTTTTATATACTAGCTAACGCTGGTTGTCTGTAAGCGTAGCGTTTCATAATAATATCTGCAGGAGTGGACAAAAATATGTAAACAACAGAAACAAAGCACATTGCCATCCCTAACACACTGTAGGAAACCCGTCAGCATTCAAAAAAATGGTTCAAATGGCTCTGAGCACTATGGGACTTAACTGCTGTGGTCATCAGTCCCCTATAACTTAGAACTACTTAAACCTAACTAACCTAAGGACATCACACACAGCCATGCCCGAGGCAGGATTCGAACCTGCGACCGTAGCGGTCGCGCGCTTCCAGACTGTAGCGCCTAGAACCGCTCGGCCACTATGGCCGGCCCGTCAGCATTCCAAAGCGCGTCCAGTCGTCTTGGAATAGATAAGTACAAGTCCTATATAATTTTCAAGGGGATCTTATACAGTTCTTCTTTCCAAACAGTGGCAAGTTATCTAACGATTGTGGAGGTGGGCCGGCCGGTGTGGCCGTGCGGTTCTAGGCGCTTCAGTCTGGAACCGCGTGACCGCTAAAGTCGCAGGTTAGAATCCTGCCTCGGGCATGGATGTGTGTGATGTCCTTAGATTGGTTAGGTTTAAGTAGTTCTACGTTCTAGGGGACTGATGACCACAGATGTTAAGTCCCATAGTGCTCAGAGCCATTTGAACCATTTTTTTTGTGGAGGTGGATACCGATCACAGACCTTTCTCTCCAAAGCAGACCATAAAGGCTCAATAATACTGACATCGGTGTTTGTAGTGGGCACAGGAGATGCGACATTTCATCCTCGTGTCTACACAAAACCAGTCCTAGACGATGCGAGTTGTGTGAACCCTGTAGTCCAGGAACACTGCGTCACCATTGAGGAACCAACACCTGTACCATGGAATGGGCCCAAACCGCCAAAAATGGCCACATTGTGCTTGGCTGTAATACGATCGTGCAGAGTAACCATGTATTCACCACGATATGGTTGTCCAAATCGTCGCCGTGTTTCACTCACGGGACATAAACTCAGTCAGAAGTTGGGAAAAGTGTGAAAAAAGACTCATCCGACCAAATTACTGCCGGCCTCTGTGACCGTCGCTGACGCTTCAGTCAGGAACCGTGCTGCTGCTGCTACGGTCGCAGGTTCGAATCCTGCCTCGGGCATGGATGTGTGTGATGTCCTTAGGTTTAAGTAGTACTAAGTCCAGGGGACTGATGACCATAGTGCTTAGAGGCATTTGAACCATTACAACCAAATTTCTTTCTTCCATTGCCCCATAGTTTACGTTTTATCGCTTCGGCACCGAGTTTTCCTGTTAAGGGCATTTGCATCACTGATGTGTGGTTTTGAAATTCCAGTTCGCGCTGCAATTCCCAGTTTTTTGAGATCCGTCCCTTTTGTTTTGGTGATCATGGTGTTCGCGACATTCAGTTCTGCAATGACGTTTGCAGCTGCAGTTCTCGTTATTTTTCGTCACAATCCTCTTCAATAACTGTCCGTCACGATCACTAAGGACTCATTTTCGTACGCGTAATGTCTTAGCGGATAATGTTTTTCCGCTGTCCCTGTATGCAGTAAAATCTTCGTTACGGTGCCTCTTGAATCAGCAAACAAATCGGCTACCTTGGTTACATCTACATCGATACTCTGCAAATCACATTTAAGTGCCTGGCACAGGGTTCATCGAACCACCTTCACAATTCTCTGTTATTCCAATCTCGTATAACG